>NW_025223361.1:1193865-1216567 GCF_014066325.1 Apis laboriosa | reverse complement strand
TTTTTTTTTTTTGGTGAAAGAATAATAGTACAGAGAAGAGTAGTAGTCTTGTCGACTCGAGTACTCGGATAATATCCGTGTATTGCAAGGGTATACGTATATGTACGAGATGTAGTAGATCATTACATTATCATGGTAGAGAACCTTTTTTTGTTCGGCCAGGGTTGAACAAACGCTAAATTGTTTCTCAATCCTGTTCCTTGTTGTTGTTTTTATTGTTGCAAAATTTAAGAATTGATTTTTTTCGAAAAGATCCTAGCGTTTGTTCGGCTTTGAGCATAAAAAAGAGCATATGAACGAGTTGTATACGATATTTGTTGCTCCACGAGGATTGTAGGATTCTGTGTAATTTTAGTTTATATTTTAAAAATTGTCGAAACAATTTTTCTGCAATCCTCGTCCACTTGAAAATCACCACGAAACATCTCGAAGAAGAATTCTTCTTCCTAGTTCGTATTTACGAGAGAATGAAAACGGGTTTAATGGTGGGTTGTAAAAAATTATTACACGAGGTCTTAAAGAATTGAAAATAATTTTGAAAATAATTCTATGAAATAACGTTTCTTCGATATTATATTATATATTATATTATATATGTTGAATATTGATATTTCAACGTAATTATGCTTTTAATCAACAGTTCTTTTAAAAGAAAAGTATTTCCATCACATTATTAATTGCATCGATATTAATAAATTCTAAAGGCAATTTCAAAATTGCTTCAAAAAGTAAACAAGATACCATAAATCGACGCAAAAAGGGAATGAAATTATATTCTCACAAAATGATTCGATAAGACAGAAAAAAAAATTCGTAAATAAATTTAACAATTCCGATAAATCTTTATCGAAAATTAATTATTAAATGTATTTTAATACAGACCTCGTTAAACGCGTTTTCAAAATGTCGCGTTGTCAGTCTATATATAACGAAACTCGAAAGCACACGCACACGACATTACACGAAACATTTTCATTTCAACTATATTCGTCGGGTTATTCAGAGAAACACGGCAAAGAAGCATAATTGTCACGTCGAATTATTATTTTTCTTCATCTCTTTCACACACACACACACACTCACACACGCTCTCTTTCTCTCTGTCTCTTTCTCTCTCTCTCTCTCTCTCTTTCTCTCTTTTATCTATTTCTCCGTATTCTTCTTTTTCGTTTTTAATTTCGAAACAAATTTTTTTTTCCTACGAGATACATACGTCGAACGGAGGGGACCGCCTCGAGGAAGTAAATCCGCCAGCTACTAGTAACTCGGAAAGCTCCCGGCATGCTCTTAGCCTGGTTGCATCCGCACGTAATCACTGCACGTTGACGTATTTTATTTATTCTTGCATGCATTGTTTCAAAAAGCGGGATGTCGATCCCTTTCTCTCATCTACGATCGTTGGAATGATAAAATAATAGAATCATTTTGTTGGAGGAAAAGTGAAAAGTGATCGATGCCCGGTTTTGAACAGTGTCTCTGTTGTTGCAATGATTTCGTGTTATGGGCCAATGATGGATAATCGCTGTCGCCGCCATTTTGTCGAGAATCAACGTTCGTTTCGTGTCGTTTCAACGTTCGTCAACGGAGTTTCTCGAGAGAAAATGATCTTTTTTTTTTTTTTTTTTTTTTTTTTTTTTTTTTTTTTTTTTTTTGAAGAGATATTTTGTCGACGATGAAATGCGATCGAGATAAAATGGCCGACTTTTAAGTGTAACGAAGAACGGAAGGCTTGAAGAACTGCCTCCAGCTTCACAGCCATATCATGGTTGGACTTTAGTTTGAGTCTTTTTAGTGTATTATTATAGATTTTCATGAGTGATATGAATTTTATTATTTAAATGTTGTGCACTCGCGAAGTTGCATATTTTTAAGTATTTTATCTATTATATGACGCCATGAACGATGTATCGGTGGGCGCCAAATTCAAATTATCTTTAGATTAACAGATCGATCATTATTATATTCAGATTCGATGAATCTAGCTAAAAAATGAATTATTTTATTTAGATTAGCGTTTAATTTTGATAATTCTTCTTTTCTTTCAATCAGTTTTATATGTGTATATTTTTTCCTATTTTTCTATCAAAAGTTTTTAATAAAAATTACAACTTTGGTTTCTTGATACCAATATAAATCGAAAACATCAAATCTAGAAAAAATCCAAAAGATTGCAAACTAAGTTGTGAACAATTATAATTATGCCATGTAATAAAACACAACATTTCCAAAGAGCAATTTATATTTGGCGCCAATACCACTACTTCCAATCGAATTGAATCTTAAAATCCAACATGGCGGCACGTAACTCTCAAAAATCCCTAAAAATACGAAACTTCGCGCGTGATCAACTCTCGAATCACAACGAATTTAAACAATTAATACTATTTTAAATCGTAAAAATCTATAAAAAAAAAAAATACATGTATTTTTTAAAAAAAAAAACTAAAGTTCCATCCATGCTACCACCGCCTGTACCAGTTATGGGTTCCATACGCACACCCATCATACACACATACACACACATGTATACAAGAAGCGACGTTTCCCGCGCTGCCATTTGCAAAGCGCTCGAGAAACCGATCGCCTACTTCGTAAGAATCTGTCGAAGATTGGTTAGACTTGCTCGAATATCTTTTTGGGGCAGGGAGATAAAAAAGAGGTTAAACTCGCTTCCTCGATTGGGAAAGAGGAAACCGCCGTCGATGCAAGGGGATTACTTTGATCTTTCCAAAAAAAAGAAAAAAGAAAAGGAGATATTGTAATTTTTCTCTCTCTCTCTCTCTCTCCTTTTATATTAAAAGCTGTCACGAGAAAGAGCGTAAAGAGAGGAGGTATGCATCGAGGTAACCCCGTTGCGAGACGATTTGAAACTTCGACGGATGAAAAGTAGTGGGCAAATTTTCTTTTTCGTCCGATATTTCTTTATTTCACCTTCCCTTCTTTTCGTCGAAAAGAAAAAGTGTCGATCCACTCGACGAGCGCAATACACGAAAAAGGGAAAAGAAAATTTGCTCGAGCTGTCGAGATAACGTGATAAATTAATAAGAGAGGAAAATGGCGCGGAATATTATATAATAGGGGGGGAGTGGAACATGATAGCTTGCTGTTAGCCCGTCTGGAAAGTTGTTCGTGAGAACATTGTTTGGGAAAGTTGGAGTTTAACGAATTTGGAAGGCGTAGGGAGGTTGGGAAAGAAAATGGCGGAGGGTAAATAAAAAAAAAGGGAAAGACGGGCACCGATACTAGAATCTAGGCTTGTGTTACGTCTGTGTGTTGGGTGTATTTTGTAGTTTCACGAGGCGCCGCCAAAGCTAGTGGACGCCTTGGCCATCGTGAACTTCTTCGTCACACTCCTTTTCCTCATTGAGTGCATCCTCAAACTCGTCGCCTTCGGATGGAAGGTATAAAAACAATCCTCTTAATCACTAAAAAATCCGCTAACTTCAGTTACACGCAACTATATTTATACATGTATATTTATGCAATCAGTCGAAAAGGTATCGTAAATTCGTTCCGAACCGAAAATTTCGATTTTAGTAAAGATTTGTGTATTCCATGCAAGAGTAATAATGGAATATTGGTTTTATTGGAATGTTGGATGATCAATCTTCAATTTTTTTGTTTATAATAGAAAATATTAAGCTCAATTTAATTGAGAAGCAATATCAATTTTATATTTGTAATATTATAAATAAAATATTTAGAATTCTATAGAAATAGCAAAATTAGATCACGACTTGATATACTTATAATTAGAGAAATGATTTCAAACTTTTAATAATTAAATGCTTCACTCATAATATTTATTTCAAAGATATAAAAGATGCCTTCTTTGCAATAGTTGCAATAATTTATTCTTTCAAATCAATTGAAAATATAAATTGTCTTATTCATTAATTCATTTTAAGTTTATAGAAATAAATCAAAAACTAAAACTTTAATACCAATCCAATATATTTAAAATATATATCTCACTCCATTTAAAAAGTTATTTATTTTAAATCTTAAGATTTTAACATCCAAACTTTCAATAAAAAGAAAATTTACTTTCAATAACACAATTTATCATCACTTAATGCATACGATAACTTTCGTGACTAATTGTATCCCATGCTATCATAATTCTTTCTTTCTTTCTTTCTTTCTTTCTTTCTTTTTTATTTTTCTTCACTCGTTTCGATCTAGATCATCCTACGCGTAAGAAAAGAAAAAAAAATAAATAAATAAAGTTTCGACAACTGGCGAGAGGATTAAAAATCTTCGTCGAAGATCGAGAGAAACAAAAGAAAATTGAACTAGCGCCAGAAAAGAGGAGTATCTGATACATAATATACACACACACACGGGAGAGACGTTTTCAAATTCGCCCGTCTCTCTCCTTAAAATAATCCAATAACCATCGAAGTAGCGAGTAAGCATACACGAACTTAAGATCCCCTGTTGTTTGATCTGTTTACAAGTTGCGAGAGCGTGTACCGATTAACTTCGAGCTCGTAAAAATGAGGGGAAGGGAACGAGTTTTAAATATCTCCGATCTCCCTATCTGAACTCTGGTAAAGAAAGACACCTTGTATAAATAATAACCTATGCTAGATACAATAGAAGAACGAAAGAAAATACGTAAAAGTATTTTTATCAGCAAGAATCATCACATCAATAACAGTTCAAATTACGAAATAAACTTATTTCAAGAATATTATCATAAAAATCGAATTTATTATAATAATATACAAATAAATATTATTCGAGCATTTCAATAATTACTTAAAGTAACTTTACTCGAAATTTGTAACTAGTTACTTTTTCAACTTGATCAATACTTCGATCGTTATTACGTAACGATATTTGTTAATATAATACATATTTGGACAAAGGGAAGTTGGTCGGTATACGCTTTGAATCGCCCTCGTATTTTAGACTATTTAGATTATTTAAAATCTAGAAGTGGACGTAAATATAGATATCGATAGAAGTTGCGATAGAGTTTGTTACGCTCTCTGATGATTATTCGCTCTTGTTTGCATTATATACAATTTAATTTTCAAGCGATTGACCTCTTTCCTGGCCCTGGGAAAAGGGTGGAAAAATTGTAGAGCTTCTCGACCGATACGACCGCGTATCTATCTTTCTCTGTCTCTCTCTCTATATTACATATATATATAGTTTGCTTGTTATTATATACATACATACATATATATATATATACCTATTACGGCATGCTCCCGTAGTAGATACTAACTTAGAAAAAAGATCCTGTCGTATATACTTCAATCGATCATCGATCACCGTGCCGTGCGACTCGGATATCTCGTAAATCGTGTAAAAGATCCCTCTCAGCCTAGTCTCTTCATCTTCCGCACAACACTCTTGTTACGAGGGAGAAGAAATTGGAGAGATATCGGTAGAATTGTTTTCAATTGTTTCCGTAGATTGGAAAATATTTTTTGGTTTAATTGTATATTATTATTTGGAAACGAGGATCTTGTCGATTTTGATTAATCTTGAAATGTCGAATTGTTAACGGAGATGTACGCGAAAATATTTTTGTAGGTGAATTCTAGAGGCTAAAATAAAAGAATAAAAGTTGAGTATAGAAAAATGTAGGTTATTTATATCAGATTACAAGCAATTGAAAGTAGTTATTCTATTCGCATTTCTGGTTTCATCTGATGCAAACTTAATTGATTTGTAATTTGATAAATAAATCTTAATCGATGTTTTTGGGTTCACAACTTTTGTTTCTGGTCTCTAGAATCGATCTTGCAAATGTATCTTATCAAATATATTAACAATCTGTACTTGTAAGATTCGAGTCAGGTTTGGATTGATCTTTTAAATCTCCAATAATTTATTTCAAGTTGAAATTTGACCAAAATTGAACGTAATAGTACCATCTAAAGATTTGTGTCCTAAATTTTCTTATTCATTCAATTGTTAGAGAAATGGTAACATATGTTCTAATTAAAACTTAACCTAAATTTAATCCAAATATAATACAATACAAACTTACGTAATCTAACATAAAGCAAACTTCATATCGTACGAGATAGAAAAAAAAAATACATTTGCATGTATCTCAAAAAACTGATGCGCAAAATTAACAATAAAATGTTAATCATCCGTGTAGAAAGGAATTATTCAAATAATAATCTTGAAGATATCTCAAAGATATCGAAATCGATGGGATGGCTCCCTAATTCTAAATGATTAACCTTTCTTCTATTATTTTATCTATTGTATACACGATAGAGTATTATTATTTTATACGTGACAGTTATCAATGCAAATATTACAATTTTCTTTTTTGAACGAAAATATATGGCCTTTTTTGTACTAAAAAAAAAAAAAAAAAAAAGAAACACATCGTTCGAAAGCACGGCTCTTCGCTTTAACTCTTTTTTTTCTAACCGACGTTTAAAGTTCGGTGAAGGGGTGCGTATTGGCACACACGTATACAAATATACATACACACACACACACACAATGACAAATTCACTTGGAAAGATCGGAACCTGCGAAAGCAGGGCCGAGCTTCCCTCTTTTTCTCTTTACGAAATTCGTAGTTTCTTAGCGCTGCCATTTAACACACACAAACACACACACATATATATACACACACACATCTTTTAACTGCTTCGAAGTTTCCTCGAACCCTGTCCCTTTTGGATAATAAATCAACAAGAAAATGCAAAATTGAGCCGAGAAATAGATAAGGATCGAATCAGTTTTCGAAGAAGCTTCGACGACAGTTGTAGGCAAGCCTGATGGCGCGATGGATACCTAATCGATACTTTTTTTTTTCTTTTCTCTCTCGTTCTCTCCCGCCGAGCAGAATTTCTTCAAGGACGCCTGGAACACGTTCGACTTCATCACGGTGATCGGCAGCATCGTGGACGCCCTCGTGATCGAGTTCGGGGTACGTAGAGCTTCGACAAAAAGAAATATCGCCTTCTTTACAAAACTGCTGACGAGTAAATGTTCCGAGTGAAGTAGTATTTTCCATTTTATTTATTTTTTTTTTCCTCCCCCAAGAAAAGAGAAAGTAGAATTTTGTTTATTTTTAATTTTTATCGACGAGAAAACACCTTCGATGAGAACACCTTTCTTTCTCTCTCTCTCTCTCTCTCTCTCTTTCTTGATTACACCCTACTTATTAACTGTGTCGACCCAATGTTTGCTTGACTTGTACATTATTATCGAGTGTTGTCTTTCCTTTAACCCTTTTGCTGCTTATCTAGTTTCAGCAGAGTGTACAGATATATAACATGCATAGCAGGTAATATTTCGACGATATTATTCGATATCCCTTTACAATATCATTGTATTATTTGCGTAGCTTATATGCTGCATTCATACGCTACACACCCCACACTGTACATTATCACATATCCGCATATAGCATACAGTCGCCACGATATAAGCAGTATATATAATACACATTAAGATCTAGAATAATCTCTCGAAGGGAAAATGGTGGGGGGAGGGGGAGAATTTTTCTCTTGGAATTGAGATAAATCCTTATTTAAATTACATTCGAATTATTTCACAATTTATTTGCGTGCATTTTATTGTTTTTATTTCGAGTAAAAAAAAATTCAAATGTCGTGGCACGTGTATATTTAATAAAGGGTGGTTACGTATACGCCGTAAGAAAGAGAAATTACTATCAGTGGAAAATTTTAAGAAAAGATCGATCGTATTGATTCAAAGAAATCATCGATTTTTCTCAATTCAAAATCGAATTATAGTAAATCGTTGTGAGAGAAAAATTATTGGAAAATTGAAAGTTACACTCCAACCTTTCCCTTCGAGTGATCTCTTTTGTATCGTATAGTAAAAGCGAACATTCTCTTCGAACAATGAACATAAATACAGCACCACCCATCAAGTATTTCTTTACTCCTCTCAGTAGTAGAAGTATTAAAGAACCCGAAGTAAACGTCGTGCTATATAAAACTCCACACGCCGTAATTATTATAATCCATTAAAAAAAAAAAAAAAATCGACAGATATATATATATATATATACACATACAGACACTATAGTTGAGCGTCAATGCCCCCACATCAAGGCCACATCGAGTCGAAATTTCCTTTTTTTAAATGCTTGCACTCTCCTAGTAGGTTTGCTGAATCGACCGAGATTAAACGTGATCTTATTGGCTAACTTACTTTTAGATAAGTCAAGCCAAGCCAAAACCAACCTTTTTCCAACGCTTCGCGTATATATATATATATATATATATATATATACATATATATACATATATATATATATGACAAGTTGTTTAAATCTCAGTCTCAGCCGCCGCCTCAGAACTACTTAAGCTTCGTTTATATGTAAATCTCCGCTAGTTTTGTTCTATATTCGCATATATAATGAGATCAGTGTGCACGATCGTACGATCGGCCCCAATAATTTTGCAATATCGTGTATTTTTGTACTATAGGAGCGGTTTTCGAGTATGCCCAGTGGCGGCCAACTAGGCGAAAAAAAGGTATAAAGTTTCGTCACATTAACACCCACAGACGTAAGTTGTCCGTGTAATTTTAAATTGAATTATTAACAGGGGAGCAAATAAGATATACATATACACACACACACATAATAATCTTGCTATAATCTTTCGTCATCGTTATCCCAACGAACGTGCAATTTTACATTTGCTCGTTCGTTGCACGCGTTACATTATTTGCTTGCCACACGACCCATAAAAAAGACACTTCACTCGACATATTTCTTCTTTCTCGCGCTTATACGACACGATATACATCTTACTTGCGCGTACACAAAGCAGGCACACGAATGGCATATGGATGCGGTATTAACGCGCGATCAAAATTTCTGCAGCCATCGCATCTACAGAGGCTTCGCTACAGCAAAATGGGTTTAACGAACGACGTCCGTATGCAACAATGGGACGAAGTGACGAAAAATTTGATGTATTTTAATATGTTTCGTGTAATTAAAGAAAGAATAATAATAAATTTCAGTCATCTTGCGCAATACTTGTTTATAAGTATTCAGAAATTTAAGAAGCGATTCTTCGAATCTTCGACGAGACTAATGATCGGAAATAACAAAATTGCATTTTTTATTCTTTAGTTATTGATATTATTAATACACGAATATATTATTTATAAAGAATAATAACTCATGTACAGTAATTTTTAAATTCAAGAATATCTACGTTATCACGAAATGTGATAAAATCCTTCCATTTTTCATGTAAAAAATATAAATATTGTCGTCAAAACACGGCTAGGAAATAGAGGGAACTATGCCATCGAAGCCTTTTTTTGTTTCATTCCGATATCTCGATCCGTTGTTGAGATATAAAGACTTAAAGTATAATGCGATAGAGAGATTATTATGAATGGTGCTGCGATCTATATTTTTTCCCAGAAACGTATGTTAACTCTTCTAGGAATCGCGTCTGTCATTTGTTTGGAACTTGGGATTGGTCAGTGACGAGGCGCGAGCGAGAGTAAACGATTAAAAATTACTCTTCGCTTTACACGACGATATCTCGGGAACCGGAAGTCGTATCGGGATAAATGAAAAAGCATTTTAAAGAGGAAGATCCCGCGCTTCTAACGATCTTTCGTTCATTGATTAAAAGTTATTATTTTCAAAGTTATGACGAGTTTAAAGTTTTCGTAATTTTAATCGAGTTTAAAAAACGTAACTATTTTATTTTCTCGTGTAATTTTAGCTTAAAGGATCACTTCTTAAGTTTCTATATACAATCAGAATACATTATTGTTCTTTTAATTATACAAAATATTCAAATATATCGAATATCCCGTCGTTTTGTTTTACACTGTAAATTAAAAACATATCACGTGTGATTTTAACCTTAAACGTTTTGATATATATATTATATTATATTTGTTTTTCGATACACGCAACGTTCTCCTTAGCTTCGTTCGTGTATCGAAACAATGTCAAAGAGCGCTTCTCGAATTCAGATCAGTTCGAGACATGCTCGAAAGACAACGTGACGTTACACGCACGAAGCGTTGCTCGTAATACGATAAGGAACCGGCATTTTTGGGGATTAAGTGCAATTTCCTCTGCCCCCTGCAGGAGAACTTTATCAACGTCGGCTTCCTGAGGCTGTTTCGCGCGGCCAGGCTGATCAAACTACTCAGGCAGGGTTACACGATACGAATTTTGCTCTGGACCTTTGTACAATCTTTCAAAGTAAGTCAATATATAATATTGAAATTATTAACAATTTTTAATTTTTTCCTATCGAATCGGTCAAGTGATTAAGACTTTTAAATGAAAATTGTATTTATTGCGATTGAAAACAAAAAATATATAAAATAATATTCGTTAATGAACATTGATCGAAAAATTCATATTTTCAAAATTATAAACAAATTTTTGTTTCTGTTCTTATGACTAATTCGTTTCGAAAAATTTTATTATTTTATTATTTCTTCTTTTCTTGATTTCAAGATATTGTTCTTTCTATACATCTCAAAAATTTTCTTCTAAATGATTTGATTTACCATAGGAAATTATTTATAAGTTTAAAAATATTAATTTTTCGATCTGCATTTATTAAAACTTTTCCTCTTTATTCAACAAATACTATCTTATCATCCTGTTTAAAAAATTGAAATCTTTTTCAATTTTACAATCCAATTTTTTCCATTCCAGGCTCTGCCTTACGTTTGTCTCCTCATAGCGATGTTGTTTTTCATCTACGCGATCATCGGTATGCAGGTACGTATCTTTCCATAGGAGAAATTCCTGTGTATTTCATTCAAGGAATGAATTATTTCCATAATTTCCGTCTTAATATCACGGAATACGGAATTTAATGAAAATTTCGATGAAAGACAAGAAAAAAAAAGAAAAAAGAAAACGTGTCGAAAAAAATAGTCTCCAATGATGAAAAGTCAACATTGGAAGCTGTTCGGCTTGTGGGAAAAGGGCTAGTGATATTGTTTACAGGAACAGAATGATAAACGATAACTATAAATGGGTCCATTAGTCACCATGAAATTCCGTTGTCAGGTCTTTGGAAATATATCGAACGATCCAGGAACAGCGATCGATGATCACAACAACTTTCAGTCCTTCTTCGCTGGTCTTATGTTGCTTTTTCGGTGAGTCGAGCAGCTAAACGGACCAAGTTATAAGTTGGGTTAAAATTGAACTTTTGTCGATCAGAAAGCTACCGATCTGTGATTTTTTTTTTTTTTTTTTTTTTGGTTTAAATCTTAATCCTTTTCGTTGTTAATATAATGGATTAAAACGTGCTTGTTTTTGTCGTAAATGGTACGTAACTTTGAAGGATCTGCAAAATATGTTAAACTGCAAATTTTTAATTTGCGGACAATTATTCAAATAATTTAAAATATAATGCTAAATTATTTATTTTGTGAAAATAATTTTATCATAAAAATGAAAGCAAGATCGTCTGTTTGACGAAAATCAGATGTTACAATTATCAGTAAAATTGATATGAAATTTAATATATTCGAATCTGATTAATTGATATATAAATACAACAAATATGCAAATATTACTAATTTTATAACCATTGCTAACAATAAAAAAGGATCGAAATCGTCGAATTAAAGACTTTGTACCATCCATGACAATCAACTAGCATCATAAATAAGATAGATAAGAAAAATAATTGAGATGACAAAATCTATATTTTATATATTCGTATATTTTCGAGAAGATTGCATAAAAAATATATATATAAAACAAAGCGCGTCAAAACGATCGGTAGCGATTAATTATTATGGTAGACTATATTGGGCTGTTGGCATGAGGTTTAATAAAAGTAAGCTGCTCGACGTGTCAATACCTCTGTTGTAATCGAACCCTGCAATTAGACCTCCCTTAGACACTTGTTCCATAGAGATGCTTGCCCTAGATTTAATCAAGTTGGTTACCTTGTAATGGTTCTCTTGTGAGAGAGAATGGAAGATTCTATAAAATTAAAACGTTATTTTTAAAATATATATCGCAAATATTATTATAAAAAACAAACGATTCAACACAAATTTTAGACTTTATATAATAAAAATGTAGATTATTAATAATCTTGTCCCTAATAAAAATAAGAAAAATCGATAATCGTTCTATTCTATAAATATATCTTTGATAAGAATTAATTTTTTTCTTTTATGAAAAATTTGCCACGAATCTTCTTTTTCCTACAGAGATCTTTTAATTCTCTCTCAATGGGAAATCCATTTGTATCGAGATACAAAGGAGAGACCGTAAACAAGTCCGTAGATCTGTGATCAATGTGGTGGATGCGTATTATTAGAGAGTAGATCGATACAACACAATCACCAATATACTCAGTTCACTTTTTCAACTCGTCGCGTGATGATAGAATCGCGATAGAACTAAAAAATACGAACGTGTTAAAAAAAAGAATATTAAGATTGAATTGAAATCGATCGAAAGGGAGACGTTGCTAATGCCGTTGCTCGCCCTTTGGCCATTTTCTTTCTGTCGGTCTCAGGTATTCGGTAACATCGCGCTGGATGCTGATACCTCTATTACTAAGCACAACAATTTCCAAAGCTTCATTCAAGGTCTGATGTTGCTTTTTCGGTAAGTAAACAACACTTAACGCCACGCAAAACTTAACTGCGATTAATAAAGAAAAAAAAAAAAAAAAAAATAAGAAAAGAAAGAAAGAAAAGGAGAACGGCTGTTTTCATTTTTCTATTTATATTATCTCTTTTCTTCTCTGTTTATTTTGTCTTTTTTTTTTCCCCCTCTCGTCGGTTTCTTCTTCTTCCTTTTTCCTCTATTTTTATTTCCTTTGCGAAAAGAGCACCGCGCTGCTGCAAAGCAACACACGCATATCAAACACACTCGGAGGAATTTTTAATTCTCGAGGAACTTAATTCTCGATGATGGGAGATGATTTCGAAGAGTAAAGAAAGACGGATGTGCTCGGAGGTGATTACACTTTATATTGTTGTTCCAAACTATTTCGGGAGATTTTGTTGAATTTAATTGATACACTAACATATAATGAACTAACTACGCGTGATAATAAACAGTTCAAAAACTGACACAGTAGCATTCGAGTAGAGAATTGAGTTACTTAAATCGATACTTTTTGCTTTTGATGTTGCATTTAATAAAACACTTGAGAAAGTTCCAAGTTCCATGCATGAATTGTGTTCTCAAGTATTACAGTTCTACTTGATATCCCCTTGTGTTTAATTATTGAAACTGTTGTACATTCAGATCAACATTAATCGTTCGTAATTAGTATAAATATATATATTTGATGAAGTGAAAATATTTTAGAAAAGTTCCCATTAACGTACATATCTTGCTTCGAGTTGAGTTATTCGCATGCATCTTGAAAAATTGAAATCGACGATTCTTGACACTTTCCTCTTTCCTCGATGAGTTTCGATTAATTAAATAGATTCTTATTATATTATATTAAGAATGAAAATATATAACGATTATAAAAAAATTCGTATATCAGTTTCAATATCAATTTCAATTACTAAATCATAAAATATTCGATTTAAAATTATTTTGTATTAAAAAGATTCCACGTAAATTTTTTACATCGGATTTCTCCAATTCGATCGACAATTCTGTAAAAATCATACGAATCAAAATCCACCCCTTCAACGTGTCACAAACTTCAATTTGTGACGCACTTTAATTGCAAGCGAAACAGTTGTTCAAGAATCGTCGAATTGCAAAAGTGTATCGTCCATTATCTGGACGGGCTCTGCTTTCAAGTTACAAGTAGCGTAGAATAATATTCGATCCTAAGAGAATCGAGAACGATAACGATCGAATGATAATTAGGTGTGCGACTGGCGAGGCATGGCCGAACATAATGCTGTCCTGCGTGAAGGGTCGCCCTTGCGACGCGAAAGCCGGTAAACAGGAGGGTGGCTGTGGCTCGAACATAGCGTACGCCTATTTCGTCTCGTTCATCTTCTTCTGTTCGTTCCTGATGCTGAATCTGTTCGTCGCCGTCATCATGGACAATTTCGATTACCTTACGAGGGACTCGTCCATACTTGGCGCCCACCACTTGGACGAGTTCGTACGCATATGGGCCGAATACGACCCGAACGCGACCGGCAAGATCCATTACACGGAGATGTACGACATGCTGAAGAACATGGATCCGCCGTTGGGGTTTGGAAACAAATGTCCGAACAGGCTTGCCTACAAGAAGCTTATCAGGATGAACATGCCGGTGGACGTCGACTTGAAGGTGAACTTCACCACCACTTTGTTCGCCCTGATCCGCGAGAATCTCAATATAAAAGTGAGAAGAGGTGAGTTATATAAAAAGCTTTATGCGTTTCTTTATTCGAATTAAATGAAATTTCATTTATGATATTTTTAATATGATATTTTATTATATATGATTTAATATAATTTTTATATTATATTTTATTATAATATGATTTAATATAATATTTTTAATATGATATTTTTAAGAAAATGTATTTTTCATTATCTAAATTAAAATAAGTAAAATAATGTAACTTTTCATAATTTAAAAATCTTTTTTGCATACGTAAATTCCAATCTGAATTTTAATAATTATTGGATAGGAGAGTTTGACTAAACAAGTAATCGAAATCTATTTTATCGTTAAACGATGGAAATATATATTCACAATTTATCGGTGATTTCCAGCCTCCGAGAGAAACCAAGCGAACGAGGAGCTAAGAGACACGATAAGAAGTATTTGGCCTCTGCAGGCGAAAAAGATGTTGGACCTTTTGATACCTAGGAACGAAGGTTGTGTAAAAATTGTGTGAAAATTTCAACCCGGCTCAATATACAATGTATGCTCACAAGCGTCTACTCATCTCATTCCAGAAATAGGCAGAGGTAAGATGACCGTTGGTAAGATATACGTCTGCCTTCTGATACTCGAAAGTTGGAGGACGACTAGGTTTGGTCAGATAGAATCAGCCGGACAGGTGAGTTTTTCGTTAATCACGGTTGAAAAGTTCAAAAAGAAAAAAAAAAAAAAATGAAAGACCCTAGCGATATTTTTCTATTCAAACAAAGGAACCTTCGTGCTGCACTCTTACCAGATTCGTTTCATAATTGATTGATGATCGATCGGAATATATATGATATATCTATATATATATTAAGAAGAGACGAACCTCGTGAGAATGCATCCACGAGGATTGAGTTCGAATGGATGTTTGTCATTGGCTTCTTCGTGGTAGGATTTCACGTGGACCGTGTGAAAAGTCACGTCTCGAATAGAGAATTTCCAATGATTCCATGTAGCTTCTTGATCACCCACGAAAGCTTAGTATCCCGATAATTTTGAAAATCTATTTTTCAATTTCGTATAATATTTTTCAATTATTTCGTATTATATATTTCATATTATATAATGAGAAGAAAATGTTAAAAAATATATATATATATATATATATATATTTGGGAGTGATTCTAAGCTTTCTTCCCCGTGTCCCCGATATTCTGACGCTATATTAATGTGTGCTCAGTAGTGGCGAGAATTTTCAAACATTCATATGTATTTGAACGAGTAAAATTAAAAATTCAAGACTCTTTTCAAGCTGCATTCTTTATCCCCGTGTGCCATAATTAAATTTTGATTGAAAATTGATGGAAATTTTACGAGAATTAGGAGTAAGGTGAAATAAATTAAAATTGTACGATTGTAATATAGAAATATAGAAAAATTTTCTAATTAAATAACGAAGGAAGATCATTTCGATTATAAATTTAAAACTTCGAATAAAACAAGATTAAATATTTTATAGAGATTATACAGCAAAAATTAGAAATCCATAAGTAAAGTATATTCACTTATATTTTTAATTACAATATCTTTTTTAAATTCAATATAATATAAATGAAATCGTGTTAAAAAATTCTTTAAGAATACTGGATGTTATAATAATTCTACTTTCAAATTTAATAATTTAACTTGTAGTTAAACAATTTTTCATTTCAAGAAAATCGAACGATTATCTCACCGGGATAACGAATCGGCCTTAACTTATTGTTAGTTAAATATTATAAGAACAAGGAAGACGTCGTTCAATTTCTGTCTGTTGAATTAGCCGATTCAATATGTTGTAGAAGCAGTTCGATGTCACCCTTCCTGTGAACGTCACGAATTCAAATTTTGTGCAAATGATTTAACTAGTAGATTGTCCATAATCGATACATCAATCGTTATTTAATTATATTGCAATTTAAAAAAGAATCGTAATTGATATTTTTACGATTTTGAATATTTATATATCATTTCGATCGGATCCACAGCGTACGACGATGTATCGACGATGAATACAGATCACACATAGAAATTTAGGAAAAATATAAGTTTTTTTGAATGAGTTTACGATTAGATTATTATTAGATAAGAATATGTGTGTTGAATTTTATATAAGTGTTCCATTTTGAAAAAAAAAAAAAAAAAAAATATATCATAGAAAGTGAGTACGACAACGAGGTTTGAACCTTCGAATATTATTGATTAAATAGAGGTTATGTTGTTCTTATTAATTATTATTATTATTATTATTAATGTTATGATTATGATTATAATTATCGTTATTATTATTATTATTATTATTATTGTGACATTAGTGTAGGAGTAATTTAAAATTTGAAATTTAATCACATATTGTTATTACGTTTATTATATAACATTATTATATATTAATATACCCAGACAAGAGGATGTTCACGCAGCTCTCAAAATCATCTCTTTGTGTCTTTTCTCTTTGTTTTACAGAACGATAACGATCTTATCGATAACGATAATGCTGGGCAAAGTCCTGCAGCCCAGGCGGTAGTACTTTATACTTTTTCTCTTACTTATTATTATTATCATCTTTAACACGGTCTTTTCGTTTCATTTTTCCTTTGTACATTTTTTACGTTTCATTTTAATATATATTCGTTCATCATTCTTCCATCATTCGCTGCAAAGTCGATTTATTCGATCGATCTTCGATAGGAAGAAAAATTATATTGCCAATAGAAAGTTCTTTAATGATAATCGTAAAATTTTCTGTTGATTTTATTATTATTCGTCGATTCGATTGATAAATTCGATCGAAATAAATAATTAATCTCGAAATCTCGGATAATTTTATACGATATTTCCAATTTCAAATTTTTCAAATTTCGTTATGTTATTAATTCGATTCGACGAAATTTTGATAATTGATACGATAATGATAAAATATAGAAAATATCGAAATCACTTTGCAGCGAATGATTTACCTTTTCGTGTATATATAAATAACATTTACGTTCGTTGTATACTTTTTATATCCATCAAATCAGGCAGAGACACAATAGCCTATCAGTGTACATACATAAATAAATACGTATAATTAATATGTACAGTTGGTATAATTATTATTATTATTATTAGTATTATTATTATTATTATTATTATTATTATTATTATTATTATTATTATTATTATTATTATTATTATTATTATTATCATCATCATCACCATCATTATTATTATTATTATTATTATTACTATTATTATTATTATTATTATTATTATTTTCTTTTCATTTAGAGATTGGCAGTTGTATCTCTGTACATCTTTTTTTCAATCTTGTACGTTTCTTTCTTTGCATCGACACAGATATACAGATACACACACACTCTCATCATACTACGCACTCTAATTTTTAACGACATTTGTTCACACTTGTACATTTACTTGTTTCGATTAGTTTCCTTTCTTACGTATCACGTAGATTTTTAACTTCTTTCCTTTTAACTTTTTCTAACTGTCAACTGAATCCACTGTATCGATAGAACGATAACGCAACAGCTATTGATGCAAATGTTGGAAATTTTTCGACTAAATAACCTTTCAACAACAAAATTTTGATCCATCTCTTTTTTATCTATGATGCAAATTTTGAAGAACAAAAATTATTCCAAAAAATGGGAGAATCAAGCGCGGTTGCGTTGCGATACAGAAAAATCACACACGCGAACTTTTTTCTCTTCTCTTTCTTAGGCACTTGATAATACTTAATTAGTAGGAAGTAATTATTAGAGCATCTGTCGAATTTCACACTATACTTAGATATACTATATCTTAGAAAACTTTTAGAAAACTTTTCCTTTAAAATAATCTCCTTTCTTAATGGCACGTTTCCTCTTCAAATAATAAGCAACTAGTCTTAGGATTAATTATTTGAATCTAGTTAAACAAAAAAAAAAAAAAAAAAAAAAAAAAAACGTTCCAATTTTATGCATCGTCGTAAATAATAATAATAATAAAAAAAAAAACTCCCGTATTTTATTTAATTTAAAAGAGGGAGAGAAAATTGATCGTAAGAAAAAAAGGAAAGAAAAATTGTTGCTACGATGCGTAAAATTCTAACGTTTTGAGTTTTTTTAGTGGTGGTGCGTGTCGATGTCACGTGGGTGATCGTACGCACGTGTTCCCACGTGAATATCGGCTCTTTGCCCCGAGAACACGATATAGCTGTGTGTAAGTAAATTACCCAGTACGTCGAACCTCCTGTTAGAATGAATACAATATACCGAATATATATATATATATATATATATACATATATACATATATATATATATATATCTGAATCCTCGAACATAGCTCGCCTTTTGCCTCGAGTATCATTCCATTTTAATTAGGTCGCATTAGTCACCAATTAATTATAGTTAGTCTCGAATTAATATCTTATATAGGCGATAGTTTAGTCCCAAATATGTATTTTGATCGTTAGTAATCCAAACGTATAATCGATCTTACGTATTAGAAATTATCCTTTTTTGTTTTTTTGTTTTTGATACATTATTCTGTTGCAACTGTTTGTAAATTTTTTCTTTTCTCATTGTTATCTCTTCCTCCCCTATAGTGGCTCTTTTTGGTACGATAGTAGAGAAATCGAGGAACTCACTTTCGAGAACAATATTTTTAATGCAGTAAGTTCCTCGAGTTAGATTTATTAGCATCCTCCAGTTAGATGCATCGCAGTAATTTGTGGACGAGAAAAGGTAGAATGTTTCTTTGTGTTCTTTTTTTTTTTTTTTTTTTTTTTTTTTTTTTTTTTGCGTTGGCAACAATACTGCAGCGATTGGTTCGATTGTGTTATTTGTTATCTATAGCTGATTTTCTTGTAAATCAAGGAAAATTAATTAAAATCAGATTAGACACAAATGTCTTTTGCAAATCGTTGAGATGATAATTTTTCTTCTTTATTCTTTTTATTTTAAAAAGAAAAATTTACAATTTTATGTTTAAATTAAATCATGAAAGTTTTTTCGCGTCAGTTATGTCAACAGATCAAAATTGAAACTATTTCTACATTTGAATTACAATTTATATGATCATAAAATATAATATTATCAGGTACGTAATCCAGTGGGAAAAAATTGCTGCAGTGTTTCCAATATAGAGAAACAAAAAACACTGTATAAGATTTTTGTCCATACTTTGTACCCTTTTCTTTCTTATCCATCTGTAACTCTCTTTCTCTCTCTCTCTATTTCTCTTTCTAACAACCAGCAGCGTAGTATATAAATTAGAAAATCTATTATATTGATTACCGTTTTCCGTAGAATCGTTGCCTTGCTAGTTCTCTTCCACAATGGCTTATTTTCCACAATATACTACGTAATACAACAAGAATATACAAAAAGTTTTACACGAGGATTACTCTTCGACACGCAGACAACAACATGACAATTATTACTACTTTTAAGTAGATAAATTATTCAAGTCTTTCCACCAAAGATTCGGTGACGGCCTTTTCTTTTTTTTGTCGAAACGAACGATGCTGTGAACAACCAAATGTTTATCATCGATCCAACGACGACCATTCGTCAGATTATCGTGATACGATGACAAATGTCGTCTGTTGTCGATCGAAAGAAAAAACCATATTTCCTCCATATTTAAAGTATCTATTTTGTAGACAAGTATATTTCGATATTTATTTAGAATAATGGTGCCACTTATCTCGTGTGTTTGATAATTTAGATTTCTATGATTACGAATAATATATTTTTAATAATAATTTCGAGAATTAAGAAAAGATTGAAAAAGATTTTGAATTTTCTCTTTCAATCTCTTTATTATCTTTGTAATTTGAAAATTTTTCTAAACTTGTGTATAAATATATTAGATTATTTCAAATGAAACACGATCAAAGTTTTAATAAAATTTTTAATATTCATTATCGCGATGATATGAATTTATTTTTATTTTTAAACCAAATAAACTATCTAATCTGAACCAGACATAACAATAATAAATATATTCATCGAGTTTGATGAAACATTTCAAGTCTACTTGAAATCGAAATCTTATTTCAAATACCGAATATCCAATTTAAGGGTGGCGCCCTTATATTCTAAATAAATACCATCTGGAATTTTGTCGTAACGTATTGAGAATTAATTAATAAATAACGTATTTAATCGAGATTAATTGTGAGTAGATAAAACAGTAGCGAAATGTGCCGTACGTAGGCATGTAGTCGACAACTCGAGTACAGTACTATTACACCATTTATATGTGTGTATATATACGATTATGTATATATACGAATGATTAGTTAGATAAAAAAAAAAAAAACGTCACGTTTGTTCGCTGTGATTGGCTTGTGTACAATCTTTGTCTCCACCATTTGTTCGCATATGTATATGTACTCTTAGTAAATTTTTTAGAAAAAAATATTTGCAAATCGTCGACGTTCCAATTTATTAATAAACGATATTTGATATTTTTTTTTTTAGATTTAGATAAAGATGATAGGATATTATTGTTTATATCGACATTACAGAGAAACATCGACGATTTGTTCATTGTGTTTGCATGCTTACTTAATATTTGCATTTCTACAATGTACAGTGTAAACGTGACGATTAATCAGGCGTCCTTTATTTTTTGTACATGGTACTTCTTTATATGCTCATTTATAAACACTTTACAAAAAATAAGATTAATTAATTTACATTACGTACGTAAGAATATAATATAGCTTTTTTGAAACATATACAGGCTTTGTCAAAGTGATCCACAGGCACATGATTACAATTTGCTATATATATATATAAATATACTTTTACTACAATTTTTTCGATTCTTTGTTCTTGCACACGCATTTTTCAAAAAAAGAAAAAAAAAATTTTTTCTCTAATAATATCTCAAGAAATATTTTTGTAACACTCGAGTGCATTACGTCACATGATTATCACTCTTTCCAGCCAATTCTAGCATGGCCTCTCTGTTTCTCTCTATCTCTCTCTTTTTTTTTCTTTTTTTTTTTTTTTGAAAATTTCTCTCTCGCCGTTTTTTATCGCTATAAACACAACAACTCGCGCTCTCTACTATTTTATAATCATTCTTTTCCCTTCTAACTCGAAAGAGAAGCACGCAAGAGAAAGAAGGTAAATCGAAGGAGAACGAAAGAAAGCCTGTATGTGCCTGTACATACCTGTAACTGATAATATTTGGCTCTTTGGAAACGAGAGATAAAGAAAAATAAATAAGTAAAAAAATAAAAAAAAGAAAAAAAGAAAGAAATAGCTCTGATAGTCGGTGTGGTTTCGCACGTTCGACTTTAGCAAGCCTTCCTCAACTGCATACTGGACGTGACGGCGGTAAATCATACCGGAAATAATCACGGGGCCGGAAGTAGGGCGAACAGCCTCGAACACGTGGTACGGCCAACGCCGGAAACGAAGCTCGATCAACACAAGGAGCACAGGGAGGAAGACGACGAGCATAGACGTCAACGTAGCATCAGGTACTCCGTTTCCGTTTTATATATAATATAATAATGCGTTTCAAAAATGTAACATATATATATTACACGTATATTGCAAAGAGAAATTTATCTTCTGATGATATTTAGAGTTTTGCATTCGACAAATTTACAGAATTAAATTTTTTCAATTTACCAAAATTATATATAAGTATGGAAAACAATAATAGCGAATCGTTATGGATAGAAAGAAATCTAATCAAAAACCAAACTCAAAATATAAAATAATATGGATTATAGTAAATATAAAGAAACTAGAATAACAAATACATGATCAATGTATACAATAGAAAATGACAGTAGTTTTCAAGTTCAAATATATTCAAGACACGATATTGAATATATAAGAGAGTTGATATATTTTTGAAACGTGTTGTAACTATCCACATCCATTTATATTTTGCATTGTAACCACTTTCTTCTTTCCTTTTTTTTCTTGGATTTTTTGCAGAAATAAAAAGGTGAACTGGAAGATGTCCCACCAGTACGATATACTAGGCAGCAGCGGAGAGAGTAGCCAGGGAGGGGGTGGGTCTGGGGTTGTACCCGTAGTTAATGATGAGGATCGCGCCCCCGAGCTAGAGCCATTGCTGGCTGAGGTGCCCTCCCAGCAGGATCAAAACTACTACTACCACCATCACCATCACGACCAATACTACGATACCGACAATGATCTATACTATGACCATCACCACCACCACCACCACCATCACCATCACCATCATCATCATGCTCACCGACCACCCTCGTACTATCAACACCAGAATACCTACGCACCTCGCTCCTCGATCCGTTACCACAAGGTCTCTCGGCTCGATTCAATTAAAAAAATCCTCCACGATTTTCGAGTTTAAAGTATCTTTTTTTTTTTTTTTTTTTTTTT
>NW_025223361.1:1186509-1193859 GCF_014066325.1 Apis laboriosa | reverse complement strand
TTTTTTTTTTTTTTTTTTTTTTTTTTCTTTTTCCCCCTCGATCGGTTGCGATAGAGAAACGAGTATTTTTACTTGGTTACTTGGATTTTTTATCTTCTCATTTTGCATATATCGACGATTGCTCGAACGAGAAGAACGATTTTTCGACCGAATCCTCGAGTCACGTGTCTAGATCGCGGTAGATCGAGGATAATTCGCTTCGATCTTCGTGCTAATTTGCCATTTATTAGCCGATCGTATAAGAGAAATTATACATAGATTTTTATGTGTGTGAGTTAAACGCTTTCTTAGATACTTAGATATCGATTGTCGTTAGAGCGGGGAGGGGGTAATTATACGATTTGAGGGATTTACGGTGATTTCGATCTTGATTATAGATTGGAGAGGTTGTTCTTCTGATCGATCTTTGAAAGGTTTCGATCGTTAGAAAGAAGAATTATTGAATTCTATTGGAATGATTGAATCAAAAATGTTAATATTGTAATAGTTTCTTGACACTGTGTAGATTAAAATTAGGATGACTAATTTAATAACTTTCTTTTCTGATTGTTATAATTTTATTTAAAATATTCATCATAAATTCGTAGTAATGAGAATGCATTTCATTATTTTACATCTCAATATCTCTGTCTATAATAATAATAATAATAACAACAACAAATTGACAAATAAGAAATTCAAAATGATATCCAGATAAAAATCGGATGAAATGAATTAAATCTTACGAAGATTAAATTAGAACGATGACTTTCACTATTCCATCAAGATTGTCAATCCTGATTTCCTCAAAATTGTTATAATTACACTGGGCGAGATATATCAATATCTGTCGCGTTTTATTAGTTTTCGGCAATGAACACGATATCTCTCTCTCTCTCTCTCTCTCTCATATTACATATTAGACGAAGAAGCAACAGCACCTTTAGCTTTTAGCTCGACAAGACAAGATAAAAATCCTTGTAAACGGAGTCGAGAAAACACATTTTTAGATCGGGATAGATATTAGTGAATTAGAACGTAGATAGATCTCGCGAGCTTAGATTAAGAAAACGCTGTTTTTTGTTCGCGTTGTTACACGGTTGTACGGGGTTGTACACACATACGTACGAATTATTGGGTTTCGTGGCGTGCAAATCAAGAAAAGATCAAGATCGATTTACGATCAACAATCCACTGTGTCCATATATATATATATATATATATATATATATATATATATTAGAGATCATACCTGCCATCACGTATCTAGAGATCCCTATTGTATCTATATCTAAAAAGCACCCGATATACCCGTGTTAAAATTCTTTTATTTATTTTTTTTTTTATTTCAATTATTCAATATGAAAGAAAATATCCGAATATTTAAATTACATTAGCAAAATGCGATTCTCTTGCGATCACGACGATTGTTTTTTTTGGATATAAAAGGGAGAATGTACGATTTATTCTTATTTGCAATGAGACTCTCTATATTTTCATAATATCGACGTGTTTAAATATTCGATTGATATTACTTCATCGCGATACAATTCGATATATTTAAGAAAAAAAAGCACGGATGTATCGATATATACGTGTGTGTGTCCTCGATATACACGCGTTCAAAACCACCCCAACCACTCCTTACGATCTTGAAATAGAGAATCGTAATAGAATCGATCTTGAACGCCGTTAACCTTAGCACACAATGTAAATACGAATGAGAACGAGGAGCGTGAATTATTATTAGCTGAAGAAAAGAAAGAAAAAAAACAAAAAAAAAAAGAAAATAATAATAATTATAACGTGAACGTTTTTTTTAGAGAAACCCCACCCTTGTCCCTAGCTGCTTTCAGCCTTTGAGATTATTATATACACTCGAGAGTAACGAAGCACTCGTGAGTGAGTCCGATATCATCATCGATTGCCTCGTTCTCCCATGCGTCTCGTTCTTTTGTATTATTAATTCCATGTATGACCCGTGTCCCGGTAAGTAAGAAACACACCTCTTGAAACGAGTCCACGAAACTCGTCGACGAAAACAAGTAGTTAGTTATATATATATATATATACACATACACACACGCACACACTCTCTCTTCTTCTCTCACCTGTATACCGCTCCAAAAAAAAAAAAAATGAGAAAAAAGAAAGAAAAGAACTCATATTCAGACAAGCATGTGCATGCTCGAAAAAGAAAAAGAAAAAAAGAAAAACTCTTACTCTTGCATGCTTCTTACACGCGCGTATATTATACTATATGTGCCTGTATATCGACTTCTCTGCTCCTACTCACCGACTGTTCTTCTTCTCATCTTCGAGAGAATTGTTTTCTATTATATCTTGTTTCTATCTTGATTGAAAAATAAAGAGAAAAAAAAAAAAAAAGAAAAAGAATCGAATTGAGAGGAATTTCCGCGCGAATTTTACGCGGTGACGATTCCTTTTCGCGCGGAAATTCCTCGGAGGCAAAAGGCGTTCTCGAGTCGAGAAAGTTGTTTGTTCGAGGCGCGGACAATTTGTATAATTTTTATGCGAAGGCAAAGAGAACCGGCGACACCCCCAATTCTCCTTAAAAAAAAAAAAGAAAAATCCCTCGACAAAGCGCAATCCCGGGACGAAACCCCTAATCGGCGAGTATGTTCGTTTAGATGGAGCTTCAGGACGTCGTGGTTAGCGACTCGCGTGCCGGTAGCCTCGAGAGTCTCACGCACCCCGGCAAAAGACTTCATCCACCTGTGCAGCCAGTTAGACACCCATCGCGTTCACCGAGTCTAAGGTACGTGACATTATTAATCATATATTTATCGGCTTAACAAGGCTTCAAAACGCTCTGATAATACACGCGATTCTTTATTTTCTTTATTTTATATCTGGGGAAATTTTTCTTCCCGCGTTGCTTGTGAACGAAGAGGGGAAGTAATAAAATAATTAGTATCGATGCGAAATCATCGAACGATAGAAAAGAAATGGTGAAAATTCGCGTTGAAAAACGAATTGATGGATTTTTCAGGAGGCACTCGCCAGGGCGACCTGGATACGATCATCACGGTCATTATTACCACGAAGGACCAGGGTTTAGCGATACGGTTAGCAACGTCGTCGAGATTCAGAGACACACGCATCATCCCCATCCGTCACAGTACAATCATCGGCACAGGATGCGAGGTACAAGACAGCAATGATAATTTCGTCGAAGAAAACACGGTGCAACGATAAGTCCTTTTTACGAAATCCAACCTACGAATCTCTTCCGCGACACGCATTTCGCATCTCGTCTCTTATTTACCCCATATATACGAATCATTCTCGTCTTAAATGACTCAAATCGATGATCTCAAATATTGATCTTCTAAATTGGAATCGATGCGTTCGATAATTGGACGAGAGATTCGTAGTTACGATTTAGAAAAAAAAAAAAAAAAAAAAAAAAAAAAGAAAAATATATATATATATATGAATGTCGCTATAAATGGTTTTTTACTCGCAAGAGGCAGAAGCTCTGTGTTCACTCGATGTAATATGTTTCTTCGTTTTGTTCTGTTATGCGCCTACAAAGACTATTACGACCACTGCGACTATTACGACGATGGTAATTTCTTTCGCAACTCCGTTTCATTCCCTGTTTCCGAAGCAATTTTTATTATTATCATCATCATGATCATCGTCACTTGATATTATTATTATTACCATCTATCGTTATTATTATTATTATTATTATTATTATTATTATTATTATTGCAAATTCGTATTTTCAATTGTCGTTTTTTTTTTCTTTTTGGCTTTCACATTTTCTCCACCCATCGACACGAAACAAACAGATATACAGATATACACAAGGAAAAAAAAACAGACACTCGATCGATCGTTTTGTCGCTCACAGGATTGACAGAAAGATGTCGAGAATGTTTTTTAATTTTAATCGTCGATTAAAGGATCGATAATTATTAAATAAGGAAACTTTCTCGATTTCTCTTTCGTCTTATTTTCTTCTTCATGGATGGTCATTTCATTATTTATCTTCCCGCGATATCTTTCTGATTTGCTCATTGGACATTGCACGAGATATAGTTATACACAGGCTTTCGATATCAAGCACTCTTGCACACTGGATACGAGCACCATGTCCTACATGTAGTGGATGAATTAGCATCCAAGTTTCGGTATTACGATTAGAAATTCACTGGTTGTATTATTTATCGGATCGAGTGATAAGTCTGTACGCGATTTCTGTGATTTTTGCAGAGTTACAATCATTGTTTTGATAGATACAGGCCGTTATCAATTATCATTGTGTCTTTTAAATAACTTTTTTAACGCACTTTCTTACGTTTTGAAAAGTTTAATGAATGTCTTGCTGGTTTTTTATGTTAAAAATCGAAAACAATAATTCTTATTTTTATCTTATTTAAATATCATATCTAAGGAGAAAATTGACTACTAATGTTTACTAATATTTTTATGTTAAATGGACTTATTACTCGATACTGCACGAGGCAGTCCCTAGAATCATTAATGTATAGATAGAGAAATTAGCATGCGGCATGTTGGTCGATGCAATCAGATTAGAAAATCAGAATTGTCGAAATCCCTGTTCCTTACAAAAAAAATTGAAGACTTCTTTCAAAGAACGCCGCCAAACTTCCAAAAAAAAAAAAAAAAAATTATCTCATTTCTTAATCATACCCCAAAACTTAACTTTCTTACTGCTAAATTTATGCCATTCGTTTTCAAAATACTGTAAGTGCCAATTTTTGTTCCTTTTTTAGAATAGCTTCTGACCAAAAGTATACTCGTTAAAATTCTTCTTTACACTCAAGTAGAACCCATTAGCAGAAACATCATATTATTTTACAAACGTATGCTTCCAAACAGTTCCAACATGTCTAAACACAATCTTTCCAATATAAAATTTTCAATCACCGGCACTTACAGCCTTTCCTCCTCGAGATCTCTTCAATAGTGCATACCCCAACACACGATATCCCTAAAAACCTGTAATTAAAAACCTGTAATTAAAAACCTGTAATTTAAATCCCAGAATTAACTCAATAACTCGATAAGCCACGCGAATAACGGTTCGAGTTACAGGCTTCTCTTCCCTCTTATGTACCGTTCCTTGGAATAGCGTTCGAATCCCGGCTCCTTTCGAACGAAACACGCTAGGACAGTTAGAAAATAGCCGTGGCGCGTTGTAAAGGTTGGAAACGCTAACGAATACGTTCGTCAGGTCCGTGGAGCGCTTCGACGAGCCCAGCGAGGACGCCGAGCCCGATACACCACATCGACCGTGGCCGCCATTACGGGACGACGAGTTTGGAGCAACGTTCGAGGAGTCCAAGCCCGATCGGTGGTCGCCAGCCACCCCACACTCACCAGCACTATCATCGGCATCATCCCCATCAACACAGTTACCCGGTGCTGGTGACGAGGCGAGGGCGTGGCCGTCGATTACCCCCAACCCCCAACAAACCCTCGACGCTTCAGCTCAAACCGGCGAACATCAATTTCCCGAAATTGAACGCCTCGCCTACCCACGGCTCGCACATACACGTGCCGATCCCAGCCGGTATCCAGCATCCGCCACCCGGCCAGCATCTGCCTCCCATGCAACCGAGCCACTGCCCCCTAAGCTTCGAGCAAGCGGTGGCGATGGGTCGGGGTGGCCGCCTATTGCCAAGCCCTGTGCCCAACGGCTACAAACCGCAGCCACAGGCCAAGCAGAGGACACCAAGGTTCGTTCACGGCCGAGTATTTTATTCGTTATTCAGTAATAATATAATTTAAGTTTAATTTAATTTAAATTTAATTTAAATTTAAATTCAATATTATTATTTAATAATTTAATCATCATCGTGTGATTTTGATTATTCACATTATTGAACAGGTCGAGACACTCGGACAGCGACGAAGACGACTGGTGCTAGCCAAAGTGGGACCCTGGACGGTGGTCCGGTGACGTGGACGCCCCCAGGCGTCTTAGGGTTTGCGCGTGAATTCTTCCACATTGGGAGGCGCATCGATTATTAAACCGTGAAAACGCAAGTGCGACTCGACCGGCTTGGTGGACTCGAGAGAACTACGAATCTGAAAATGAGATGATTGTCTGTGATGGCCCAAGTGAGGGACGGGACAGGTGTTGCGCGACAAGGAGGAAACTTATCCACGAAGATAGAATGATAGGAAGGCGGGAACACCTGTACACATCTCGAAGAAGAAGGGAAGAGCGTGTTTAGTTTCTCGAAATTTCGGGAGAAACGGGACAGGCAAAGGATTCACAAAGAGATATTTCGCGACTGAAACGAAAGCAAACATCGGATGATCGTTACAGGGACAACAAAGCAACATACGTATATGTGTATATATATATATATATATATATATATNATATATATATATTATATGTATATACACATATACATATACATATATATGTAAATATATATAAAAAAGAAACGAGCAGTCGTCACGGTGGTCACCATCGAAACCAGACTTACTGTGCGTGCCACGACGTAAACACGACGATCGTCGATTTAAACTGCGCAAAACAAAGAGAGGGGAGAAAAAAAGAAAAGAAAAGAAAAGAGAAAGAAAAAGAGGAAACGAGAATAAACACATCGCGAAAATATATAAACGACCCGCGAAAAAGTCCAAAAAAGTGTCGTCTAATTGTACATACTTCGGAACTTTCCGGAAACAAATTTTCTTTCGTCTCTTGAACTTCGAAGCTTTCTTTCGCTGTGCTTTTTAATCGATCGGATCGAGCCGAGGAGGAGGAGGATCCACCATTTTTATACCATGAATTAATTAAAAAACGGGGGGAAAAACTCTCTCGAACGGATCCCTCTCCGCGCGAATCTATCACAATTTTTTCACAGCTCGATATCTACGAACACCAGGGGAACGCTTTGGGCTTAACTCGGCAGCTTCAAAAGCCCTCTCTGCTCTGAAGCAGGCACCGGTCCTCTGGGAGGACGCCCGTCTTTTATGGCGTCGCGTATATAACCGCCATCCCAAGTTTTGCCAACGAAACGTCATCCCCTTTCGATTGGGACGATCCTCTCGATTTCTCCGTGCAAGGATGCGCCAACTCGAACTCTCGAAAAAAACGTCGAGGAAGGTTATCTCGTCGCAGTCAGAGAGAAAATTGAACTGGAAAAAAATATATATATAATTATACGAATTTTCTCTGACGAGTAAAGCGTTTCGTGCGAAATTTGGACAAATGATGTGTAATAATAATAATAATAATAATAATAATAATAATAATATTAATAATAACGATACTAATAATAATATTATAATATTATAATAATAATAATAATAATAAATATAATAATAATAATATTAATAATAATAATAATAATAACA
>NW_025223361.1:1107408-1186154 GCF_014066325.1 Apis laboriosa | reverse complement strand
AAAAAGAAAAAGAAAAAAAAATGAAAAACGAACACGTTCACTCTGTTAAAAAAAAAAAAAAAAGAAAAAAAAATGTATCGAACAATGAGGGAGAAAAATACCGTATTATTAAATTATTTAAAATAATCGGTCGTCTCCGCGGATAGAGAGGGGTAACTAATTAAAATGATATATAAAAAAAAAAAAAAAAAAAAAGATACTCGAAGATAAACGTGCTAAACGATACATCGAACTAAATACGTAGGAATTTTTACTAAATCGTCAAGATCATTTCGATTCTCTTCTATTACCGTAAGAAAAGTATTCGCGACTCTACACTTGCTGCTTCGTCGCGATTCATCGATCCCTCCGTTGAAAAAAACGCTTAAAATAACGGAGAAAACGCACGTGTGCACATTGCATCGACATCCAGCGAACGATTTTGCCCGCGAGAAAGAAAAAAAAAAAAAAAAGGGAAGGGTTTCGACCAACATCGAATTCGAACAATAGCGGTGTCGTTGTTCCGTATTCTCGTAGCTCGTGCCAATAAGCGAAAACGAAGGAAGAATAAAGAATGACGAAATGAACCGAAATGAACCGAAATCACGATCGATCGTTGAAAGATAGAAAAAGAAAAAGAGAGAGAGAGAGAAAAAAAAATGAGAATGAAAATGAGAACAAAGAGAAAACGAAGGAATAACAATGGAGAGAGAATTTTATTCGAAAAAGGAAACGAGCACGTGTAAATTATCGCATAATTTTGACTTGGAAAAAAAAGAAAAAGAAACAAATCACTTTACCATCACTGCTACTACTGATCACCACCTACGTGAGAGAAAAACTATTCACACTATTATTATTACTGCTACTACTGTAACTACTACGGCTACTACTGTTACTTACTAATACTATCACTATTATCGCTATTACTATTACTGTTACAATTTACTACCGCCATCGATGCTACTATACTACTATTATTACTATTTACTACTGCAATTACTATTACCATTGTTACTAAATACTATTGACATCACTAAAAAACACCGCCACCTCTTCTGTCGCTGCTACTATTGCTATCGCTACTACAACTATCACTATCACTATTACTACTACTACTATCACCACTACTTACTATCACTACTTACTACTACTATTACTACTACTACTATTGCTGCTTTTACTATTATTACCGCTACTGCTACTACTACTATTGCTACTATTACTTACTGTTACTTACTACTACTACTACTACTACTACTACTACTACTACTACTATTACTATTACTACTACTATTACCGCTGCTATTACTAACTACAACTATTATTACTACGATTACTATTACGGATAGCTATTATTATTATTATTACTACTTTTACTAACGCTACGAATACTGAAACGTTTTATTAAATTAAAACATTGCTAGTACCGTTGTTACTATCATTAAAAAAGAAAAACGTACATAATGTTTATACGTCGTAATTCGTCATTCGTCGAGCCATGACGATGGAAAAGATCCATCGATCCAATTCGATTTATCGATAATCGCACGTATACACGACGTACAAATGCATCGAGAAGAAGAAGGGGTGAAAAAAAAAAAAAGAAAAGAGTAACAGAAACGAACGAACGAACGAACGAACAAAACGTCATTTCGAAATCCCATGATGCGCTTAGATAAAGCAAAAAAAAAAAAAAAAAAAAAAGAAAAAGAGAAAAAAAATAGTCACCGGAACAAACATACATACATACATTACATATACACGCATACGCATATGTTACGTATAAAAGAGACACAAAACGATCGCTAAATAAGCGCGCGCGCGTAGCCGAATCGGGATTATGTAAATTAAATAGAAAAACAGAATATTTAAGAAAAAAAAAAAAAACCAAAAAAAAAAGGGAAAACAGAAGGGAAAAAAGAAGAACACATACTGTAACATACTGCCAATCGTACGGAGTGTATCAAGCGGAAACACACACGAGATACATGAATGTATATATATATATATATAAAAGAAAAAAAATAACATGCGTACTTTTTTTCGCAGCACGTATATACACAAGCATCTATGCGTAGATAGATGTAAATAAATTAAATACGTCGAAGGTGGTGAGATAGAAACGAGAGAAAGGGTGTACGCGTGATTGTGAACGAGAGCAGTATGAATGTGCAGAGAAAATTTCGAGAGAGTTAGAAAAAAGAAGAAGAAATAAAGATAAAAAGACGATTTAAAGATCATTTTTTCAAAATATACCACTTCACGCTTGTTTGCGTAATCTGCGTGCGTGGATTTCGACTGAACACATGTGTAACTACCGTAGTTTATCTACCGTTAATTAAATGTAAGTATCTAACGATCGAGAAGAACGAGAGAAAGAGAGTGAAAGATGAGAAAGAGAGAGAGAGAGAGAAAGAGAGAGAGAAAGAGGAAAAAAGATACATATGTCGACAATATGCGGATGCTTTTCGTGATATCGAGGTTCTCGGTGATCGAACATCTTCGTTTTCCATTGGATATATAGTGTTTCGATGTTAATCCATTTGAGAGTAATTAAAACTCTGGCGAATCGTTTTTCTAATATTTATCATTAATAAACATTGGGTTAAGAAATTTATCTTAATGTTTGTTTCTGAAAAATATTCTCGAGAATAGCTAAAGTTTCGCTTTCAAATAGAAGAACATCTTTTTTAATTTTTCTTTTTCTTTTTCCTTTCATTTTTCTTATTTTCTTTCCTTCGATGTCTATTCTATTTCAATTTCGCGGTAAAATAATTGGTCGATAAAAAAGTCTCACAAAAGTCGGTAAAATAAAAATTGGTCGATAAAAAAATTGGAAAGAAGAGATCGATTATACCGATCGAATATCGACGATTGGAAAATTGACGTCATGGTGACATTATAAAGCGCCGAAAAAAAGTGCCATTACGGTAAAATGAGGAGATAGCAAGATGATATATACGTATATTTAAAAAAAAAAGGAATAAAAAAAAAATATAAAAAAATTATTCAAAGCATCGAGAATCTCGCGAGTGTGAGTATTATTATGATGTGCAGTCGATGCTGAGCGTGATTTTTTCCCTTAAGTGCTTTATAAAACTCAATCGTATTTCGTATCATCGCGTTTAAACGTCGCTGTAAAGAGAATGCATAAATATAATAATGAAAAAAAAAAAAAAAGAATAAAAAAAGAAAAAACAGACGAATGCGTGAGAATTTGAGATATACTCGGACATGCCAACGTTTACATTCCTCGAATAGGATTTCAGAAACGAAAGATCAAACATTTTCGTTTTCGTTTTTTTACTGTGAGATAAGTATTTCGTTTCTTCATTGTTTTTCTTTATATATTTCGTTACAAAAAAAAAGGTTTTAATTTGTAAAAATTTTTATTTATTTTTGTATTATTTTTTGTATATCTTTATCCGTTTATAATGTTGAATATTTTATTTAAATTTATTTCCTAATTTGTTTAAATTGTTTTTTTTTACTTTTGTAAATTTAAAATTGATAATTTTGAATCTCTAATAAATTATAAAATATATAAATCATTTAAATAATAACAATTTTTCAATAATTTATTAATTTCCTTTTTTTCGAATTTATAAAGAATAATTGTAAGAACTTTTATTTATTTTTATTATTATTATTCCTACTTTTATTTCATACAATTCATTCTAATTATTCAATATAAACGATTTTATACGAATAATAAAATAAATAAATCATCATAAATCTTATATAAGCTCTAATTCAAAAAAAGAATTTTAAAAATATTACTTATTATTTACGTAATAAAATATAATCGTTACAATTACATCTATTGTTTAAAAAAAAAAAACCATCGAATCTCGAAAAGTATTAGAAAACGTGTATATATAAAAAAAAAACGGTACGCGCGGGTTAAGTAAAAAAAAAAAAAAAAAAATAAATAAATAAAAAAAGAGGGAAATATTATTAAAACTGTTTTTCTGTGATAAATCCAAAGAATCTAGACAGATCGACGATACCGTCGCGTCGATAGACAATTTTCTAGCCTCAAAATGCGTTTGTACCAAATGTCGAGTAAGAAAGAATGAGACGATGAGAGGAAAAAATAACGAACGAAAGAGAGAGAGAGAGAGAGAGAGAATTTGAGAGCAAGAATGCAAGAATGCAAGAAGAAGGAGAGAAAGAAAAGGGTGAGAGTTAATGCGAAAGAAAGTGAAAGGGTGAAAGGATCGACTGCCGAGGGTTCGTTTTAAAAAAAAGAGGAGAGACAAAAAAATAAATCGTGTAAATCATTTTTCGTATGCGTGTGGGAGCGAGATGCAAGTCGAAATCTTCAAAAACTTTAAATACAAAAAACTCTTTAGCGTCGTAAAGGCAAGCATATGACCAAGCTCTTAACGATGATTTAAGCGTAAAGAAAAAAAAAAAAAAAAAAAAAAGAAACGACAAACACTTAAATATAAATATAAATATATATACATATAGCTCTATAATTCAAGGATGTACGTATAAATATATATGTAAGTAATAAATATACATATATATATACATATAAATAATTAATAATTAAACTTTGAACGCGCTATAAATCTTTTGAACGCGAGTGAAACTACGATGCAAAAATTAATGTTAATGGGGAGGAGACGATTAATAAACGATAATAAAAAAAAAAAACATAGTAATAACGATAAAGCTGATAATATTGATGTGACGAATGAGAAACGATATAATTGTAAACGATGAACCAAGAGATTTTACGAGACGTGTTAAGATTAGGAAAACGTTTCTCGATCACCCCGGTGTACGAAGGCAGCATGCTCGACGAAAAATCTCGCTTTTTTTGAAAGGATAAAAAAAAAGGAGCAGAGAGAGAGAGATCTATGACAGCGTATTCAATGTAACGTAATAATGAAACGAGAGGAGTATGCGCGAACAACGATGCTGATTGGCAACGATGGAATGGAAAAGAAAAAAATATCGAAGGATCCAAAAAATTTTGATACAACATTTTAACGTTTCACGAAAGAATCACGTGCGAATCACGAGGATATATCTAGATAGAATCAGTAACCGCCACCAAGTAACCAGTCCAAGTAGACGTTAAAAAGCCAGTGGAATCGTCGAATTTTCCGATTTTATCCTTCTACTTTGCATTCCGCAAAATTCATTCCTAATCGTTCAGTAGTTTCAGCTTTCCAGGGAGGGGGAGGGGGAGTAACAAGTTTTCAAAGGGTACATTTAGCGAGCGTAATTAGAAGTTGGAATTTAATCGCGAAACGTTTGCTATTTGCTTAGGTATCTTAGTAGTATCCAGAATTAAAAATCGTGAATCCTCGAATCGCACGACATTTGAATTTGCCGCGAAATTCTCTTCCGTGAATCGTTAAGATTCTCGATCCTCGAGAAAATCGCATGGCAGAACGAGACGTGAAATATAAAATGGTCCGATCGTTAATTGGATGACGAGGAGAGGAAAGAGAAAATGAGACGAAGCATGCGATTAAAAAGAATGGCGAACAGAGAAATAGAGGGAAGGAAGAAAGGAGGATAGGGAAAGGTAGACGTACGTTGGTGTGAACACACGTTGTACGATAATAGAGTGCCGTGATCTCGACTCGGGTTCGACGGTTAAACAATACGAAAAAAGGAAAAGACACTTCTCGGCTCGTTCGTAGGAAGTACGTAATAATTAAAAATAAATAAATAATTAAATAAAGAAGAAGAAGGGGAAAAAAGGACAGAAACTACAGTGTAATAATACGAACTCGCTACCGGATTATGAATTTCCATCGGTTCTAGGCAGCAGAGACTTCGAAGGATCATTTGGTCGATCGTCAAGCATAAATAATCCATGAACGATTTCATTAATTGCATTTATTTATAATAATAACGCTAAGCGAACAAATATATATATATATATATATATATAAATATATACATATAGGTGGGTACGAACGAATAATGAAAGCGTATATTGACATTAAATGCCCGTATCGATAATAAATAATCACGAGAAATGAGGAAAGAGATATATATAAAGAGAGAAATAATAATACTTCGTCACTAGACCTCGCGGCTGTTGGACAAGCCGACGAGCTCCGTAGAGTTTCATACTTTTGCAAATAATCGAAATCTCGTCGATCTACACTATTACACACACAGTACAGACACAAACATATACACATATACACAGATCGATCTCTCTATGTATAAAAATAGACGTATAAAATATAAAACTTGAACGGTTAAAAAAAAAAAAAGAAAAGAAAAGAAAGAGTTAACATTGATCTGAATTCTTCGTTTGATCACACATGCGTGCAGCAGCTACAGGCTTGAGATTACAGATCGAAGCTGTATCATTTCGAAAAAGCGACGGATGTCAATTTTTTTCAGGTTTATTATTCGATTCATTTCGCGCTCTGAAATCTAAAATCCGCGCAATATGGCCGTCGAGTCGAGCGACCTTCTCTCTCTCTCTCTCTCTCTCTCTCTCTCTCTCTCTCTCTCTCTCTCTCTCTCTCTCTCTCTCTCTCTCGGATCTTTTGACTCTTTGGGAACCATTAGGGAACGTCAAACCCATGCGCCGCCATGGGTAATGCAATACTGCCCTCCTTAGTTAACATAACTGCCCGCCCTGCAATGGAATACCGGGGTCATTCGTTATATTCCAATACGATACGATACGTTTTCATTATCGCGACATCGAATGTCTAATAATTGTATAATTGGAAAGTAGGTATTTGATGATACCAGTGTAAAAATTTTTTTCGCATGAATTTCTTTGCATGATGTGGAAACTTGAAAGACCCTAGGTACGCCATTCGATGGACCGAAAGAATAGTGTGCCGTTGCGGAGTAAATGTAAGCGTACATCCTATTTAACATTACGATATATGTACGCGAGAAGTTTTTATCATTTTCTTTTTGATGTCCTTCTTAGAAGAAATTGAAGTTAAAATTAAAATTCTAGAAAACTCTATAAAGCGCAAATTAGAAACTTTCCTTTGACTTAAAGGACACGTAGAAGATCACAAATATTTGAATTTGTATATTTTGGAAAATAAAGAGATAAATTTTGACTAAGGAGGGCAGCGTAAAAGGAAAAAAATTAAAAAAAAAAAAAAGAAGAAGAAAGAACAAATCACATCACGATTCATCGATTTCTCGATTTTAAACTCGTTTTTCTTTTCGCTCTGAAAATCGCTGCTAAGCAACGACACACTTCGATTTCCCCTCAAAGGGTTAAACGAGTGCGCGATCATCGTGTTTGTTCGTCGAATATTATTTCCTTCGAACTTTCTTGGCCGGATGTCGCTCGACTAGACGGTCTCTATACGAGAATATTAAAAAAAAGAAAAAAAAAAAAAAAAAAGAAACGAAACGATATTGTGTACAGAAAGAACATAAATGTATTTTCGAGGGAGCGAGAAAGCTTTGCGTAGCTCGTTGCGAGGTCGAAAGCAGGTAATCTTTATTGGAATACCAAAAAAATGGCGGGTGAACGGTGATAGAGGAAGGGAAATCGCGATAAATCATTAAATAGTAACAAGAGTTGCCTTAATATTACACGTTCACGAAACTAGGATACGAAAAAAAAAGAAAAAAAAAAAAAGAAAAAACGAACAAAAAGAAACGAGAAGAGGAGAAAACTCGTAATCTTTTGGTCGAAACGTCACGGCGAACAAGTGAGAGACAAAACACGACCGGTCACGAGTGGCGTTTCCTTTCGATCGAAGAATCAATCATTATCGTGAATGATTTTCTAACGAGAAAGATCACGAAATTTTCTAACGAGAAATTCCAATAAAAAATTTTTCTTCGATCTATTATAATAACGTATAATGTTTCGATTTGTTCGTCGAATAACAATAGCGTAATTTTCTTCCGATCTGTACGAGGCAGCTTCCTTGCAAACGAGGATCGCGATCGATTATCACATATACATATATATATATAAATATATATCGCTTGTAAGAAAACTTACGGTGCGCTATTGCTCGCAAACGAACTCGAATTCTGTTTCTTCTGCACCTTTTTTCGCACCACGCTTGTCCATCCGTATCGTTCGTCCATTTTCTTTTCATCGTGGACTAACAGGGCTACATTTCGCGTCAATATAGTTGGCGAACAATAGCGTATCGACGTGGTGTCAGAAATCGAAAAAGGTGCGAAAAAGGAAGCTGGGAAGAGAGAGAGAGATAGAGAGAAAAAAAAAGAACGGATCGAGGAGAAATTGATACAGAGGAAAGGCAAAGCGAACAATGGCTGGCTGTGTACAATGGGCGGCGCGCGATGAGTTTTCCAAATACGTCTACGAAAAAATGAGTACGCGAAAGAACGTGAGAACTCTGAACTAGCGATGAGAATTTGGCAATGAATGATAAGCTGAGAAACGAGAGAACGAACGAGAATGCTTGCGTGTGTGCCTGCGTGCAAGCGGGAGAGGAAACAAATATAATACGCGACGAGGGGGAAGGAGAAAATCTAGCGAAGAAACACGAAAAATCTGTAAACGTTTAATAGTCGCGTGTACCATTGTTATTAAAAGAAAAAAAAAAGAAAAACAACATTATGTTAAAGGGGAAGGGAAAAGAAGTAAAAAAAAAAAAAAAAACCATTGAAAGCTTTAACTTTGACTAAACTAACTTTAAAAAAAAAGGGTATATAGCGATATAATAATAGCAGTGAATGCTGCTATTAACCAGTTGTGTGAATGGCGGGCGATTGGCGGATGATTCTGCGCGAAATCATTACCGACGATCGATAAAAATGCGTTCATATATATATGATATATACAGGTATATATGTATGTATATATACAGATATATATATAGTTTAATCTACCTCGATGTAATACACTCGTGTTGGCAAGCATCGAAATATCCAGTTCTTTCTTTACGATTTCGCGGGTATATATATCTGTTTCGCGCAATATCCCGCCAATCTCCGCGTTATTGTAAACTTACTGTATATTACTTATACATATATACATATATATATATATGTATATATGAATATATATATATATATATATATACATAGATGTGTGCATATGTGAAAATGCAAAGGAACACTTGTTTTTCTCAAAGAAAGCAGATCGAATGCAGATTGTACCTTTATACGTATTTCATTGTTCGCGTGCATCGTTCGCGTCGCGTCGAGAACACGGACGACGATTGGCCAAAATATATATAAATGAAATCGAACGTTTGTCGAATGGGGAACCAGTCCTTCTTTATCGATCGACATTTTTATCGATGAAAAAAAAAAAAAAAAGAAACATTGGAGATAAATGTATTTCTTAAGAAGCGCGTTTACGAACAATAATGTTCATAACCATTCACGACTGACGAACGAATTTCTTCTCGTAGATAAAAGAAAGAAAAAAAAGGAAACACGCTTCAATTTCTCGTGTTCGTCGTGACGCGAACATTCAATTGTATCATTTCTCTTCTTTAAATGAAAAATAAGTATTCTATATGTGTGAATGTATCTGCCAGTGAGAAAACTCGTATGTTAAAAGAAAAAAAAAAAAAAAAAAAGAAAACAAAACGAAAAAAAAAGAAAACAAAAGAGAAAATAACGAAACGATAAACTTGATTATTCTTTGAATCTACGAAAAATGACCGATTCGGTGTCGAGCATGAATGTGCGAATGAAAGTACGAAGAAAGAAAGCGCGCGAGAGAGAAAGAATGAAAATGAAGACGTAAACATGCATTACTACTTATGTATTATGCAGTAAATGAGAGAGAAGATACCTACCTTATATATATATAAATATTATATATATACATAGCTAGTTCAATTTGCAAATTAGTGTGTATCGTCGCTTCGAAATGCCCAGTCATTACTCGCCAGAATCCAAAAACCCAACAACCAATTTCAAGTTCATTCTTTTTTTAAGGAAAAAACCAATAAAATAATGTGTTAAAATATTTCAAGATATTCGTGTTTTTTCACTTATATTTAAGATACTTTATGAACGTTAATTAATATTCTCGAAATTTTCGACTTTTGACTAATTAATAAATTGCATTTTCAACATTTTAAAATTGGTGCAAAAACTAGATTATTTCTTCGATCGACTTCCTATATATTGTCTGCAGTTCGATAGATGGCAGCACCAAACGCTTAATGAAATCTTTTTATACCAAATATATGAAACTATATGCATATACTAATAAAAAAAATTTCTCATGTTTATAGCTTTTGCTTTTCGTAAAAAAACATTCATTTTTTATGAAATATAATTATACTTGTAATTTTCAAAATACAAATTTTTACTCCATTTGTATTTCATTCAATCATAGATAAGGTATAAAATAGATGTAACATAAAATGCTTTTTTTATATCACAGAAACAGGATTAATTGATTTTCGCATTACATGCAACATTTATTGATCTAATATAAAAAAAAAATTGCATTGATAATGAGTCAAATTAAAATTTAATTTTACTATATATAAATATAAATATAAATATAAATCAAAATCAGTTTAAAATCACAAAGTATAAAAGTATATATTTCTTAAATTAATTATTCTTACCAATATAATAATAGATGATTATGAAATAGCTTATCCAGACGGTAATGATAAGCACAATCTATTATAATCCCAATATTTTTCCATTTTATTGAATCTTGAATAAATAAACAAATATTTATTTCTAAAATTATTAACGAATATAATTTATTTCTTTATTTCTTTTCGCAAAAAATAATTATTTATTTATTTATTTTTTATTTTTTAACGCAAAAAATTATTTTTGTAATCTAAATATTAAAAACAAGTTATTTACTATTTTTTAAATGAAATATTTAAAATGTTTAAAAATCTCATTATTTATTTATAAACTTACTTTAAAACTTATTAAGTTTTAATAAATAATTTTAATTTGTAAATTAATATCAATACAAGTTATTAAATTAAATTCTTACTGATTAATTTTGTAATTTTAATGTAATATCTATATTTTTTGCATTAAAGATTAAGGCACATTATAATTTTGAAAAAGTATAATAATGAAAATGCGTTTAATTGACATTCTATAATTTGTTATAGAAGAGACGTGAGACAAGCATAGACAAAGAGAGTAAATAGTAGAAAAAGGACAGAGATATAATAAAAATTAGGGAATCAGCGCCATCTTCAGTGTGCCGCAAATGAAACTATAAAAGCAAGGATAGAAAATAATTAAAGAAGGACAGAAATAGAATCAGAATTGACTATTAGCGCCATCTCGTAATAAAATGCTAAAAGTATATTTCTAAAAATATCTGACAGATGGCACTAATATCCAATTCTATATCTTACCTATTTTAAAGAAGTGTGTTTAGCACTCAACAGATGGCGATAACATTTTATTCCTAATTGACTACTATCGCCATCTCGTAGTATAATGTTGAAGGTATATTTCTAAAAGTATCTGACAGATGGCACGAATATCTAATTCTTTATCTTACCTATTTTTAAAGAAGTGTGTTTAGCATTCAATAGATGGCGTTAATATTTTATTCTTAATTGACTATCAGCGCCATCTCGTAGTATAATGTTAAAGGTATATTTCTAAAAGTATCTGACAGATGGCATTAGTATCCAATTCTTCATCTTAGCTATTTTAAAAAAGTGTATTTAGCATTCAACAGATGGCGCTACTAGTCAATTACTACTTTATTTCTATCCTTCTCTTTTTATTTGCTATCCTTTCTTTTTATGTTTCATTTACGGCACTCTACAGATGGCGCTGATTCCCTAATTTTTATTCTATCTGTCCTTCTCTCATATTAACTCTCTTTGTCTATACTGTTGAAAATTAATAAGCTTAAAATGACACAATATTATTAACGTTTCCTTATGTTACAAGGAATCTATATATTTTTATTTATATTTTATTTTATATACATTTTTATATACTTTTATACTTTTATATAATAATATTCTTATAATAATAAATTTTATATAATAATTTAGAGATATATTTCCGTATTTATATATATATATATTGCTATCAAAATTTTTTATTTTATATTAAATTATAATTTAATAAAAATGACATGCGAAATTTTTTTAATAATTCCGAGGTAGAAATTTTATTCAAATTTTTTATTAGAAGAATACAAATTAGATAAGAATTGATTTCTTATCAATTCTCTTAATTCTAAAAATACTTATCTTTTGTATACTTACTTTATACACGAAGAGTCATCTTTTTCTATTAAACATTTCTTTATAATTTTTTGAAGATTTAGGAATTATTTCACATAACTTTATATCTTTCCAAATATAATATCTCGCTTGTTTTTCATAATATTAAAAAAATATTTAGAATAAAAGTTGATCGGTCTCAAGAAGATTATATTTTGATATTATTAATATTTGCAGACGTGTAAAATATTTATGAAGCCTAAACTTTATTTTTTTTAATTATATACTTTTTAATATGCATAAATATACATATTTCCACACTCTCTATAAAAAATTAATGAACTATGAAAATCGAAAAATTATTAGTTTATTAAAATTATTATTAAATATTTCTAAACTAATAATCTTTTGTTATAAATTTTGTTATAAATGATTTAGTATTTTTTTATTAAAAAAAATATTATCCTCTACATATTCACTAGGGAAATATAAATAATATCAGAAAATTTCTCTTGAAACCATTCAATTTTTATTTGAAACATTTTTTGCTACAGAAAATAGCGAAAATAAATTAAAAAAGTAATATTAGACAAAACATCCTGTATATAGAATAACTATAGAAAGGCATAACAAATCGCAATTGATATTTCAGAACATAGGATACGTAATTTCATAAAATCTCATCTCTGATTTAATTTTAAATAATTAATTCCTTAATAAAGCTTTTTTTTTAAATTTAAAAAATACAGTAAAAAAATATAAACTGCAAATAGTATCAAGATATATATATATAAGGATAGTTTCAAAAGTGCACAAAAAGGGATAATTTGTACGAATAACATAAAACAGTTGTACAAATCGAACCGATATTATTTTTGAGCGTTTTATTAAGTTTACTATGATTTTAATCGATACAATGATTTCTGTGGTATACTGTTGTATACATCGAGACGCGACTTCAACTTTCTTTCCAATCTTTTATAGTATATAAAATATTCAATCACATTTATTATATTTTTATAAAACGGAAACAAAACAAGAAATTAAGAAATGGAAGAATCAATAATTACGAAAAATAGTTGCATTAGTGGAGTTAACACTTTTAAAAATCAAACGTTTCATTGTTTAGAAAATTTAAAAAAAAAAAAAAAAAAAACGATATTCTTCGAGTGACGCAGGAAAGTAAGTTGAAATTTCATCCGACAATGAAAAAACATAAATGCAATAATAACGCGTCGGCGTGCGCTTCGAGTAAATTTTGCGGATGATTCTTTTTTTTTTTTTTTTTTGTAGGTTATCTTAAACGAAAGTTGGACGATTGGAGAAAAAGGATCGAGCGGAAGGGGAGCGAGGAATATGAATATATAATATCTTATATCGTGTATCCATAAATGTTAAACGTTATTTCTTATTCTTTTTTTTTTTTTTCTTTTACCTCGTCTTATCGATCTCGTATTCTTGACTCGTTTTTCATCTCGTTTTTATTAAATGTTAGATAGAGCTTATAAGGGACGCTTGAAGCCGGTCTCGCGGCGAACTTCAGGCGCTCTTTTGTCGTATACTAGCTGTGCCAAACGCACTTGTACTGGTCGCATGGTTGGCGAAACAATGGGTTGAAGATTGACTTTTGAGATCGCTTTAAACTTTTTTTTTTTTTGTATTTTCATGAAAATTATTGGTCAAATAAAATAATAAATATGATCAAAAAATTAAAATTAAAAATTAGATTGTTATATAAATAAATATAATATAAGATGGTCCAAATTTTGAAACTAGAAATTGAATATTACAAAATTGTATTAATAAAATAAATTCAATTCTCAATTTTCGATCTTCAGCCTACTATCTCAACCGCGACATATTATTTAACAACAGAATTTAATCACCTAATCATCAGGAGGATACTCGTAATTCTCATTTTCGCCTCGTCTTCGTTTATACAATAAATGGATATCTTTTGTTTTTTTTTTTCTTCTTCTTCTCTCCTACGTGCTAAGTAATAAATCGTCGAGCCGCAAATCTATTACGATAATCGTCGACAATCAATATATTTTAATAAATCGGATAGAAATCACCTAGCTGTCGATCGACTTTCTTCTGCCATTAAAAAAATACGTCCAACGGTTTTGGGCGTCGTAATAAATTTTCAATAATTCATAATTATTAATAATAATCGCTTTCCAATCGGAGATGTAATAATACAATTGCAATGGGATCCAACGCAACGCGAGGATCGCGAATATCAATAATATTAGTATAATAATAATGACAATTATAATAACGTCGATAATAATAATAGTAATTAATAATAATAGCGACCATTGATATAATAATAAAATAAATCTCGTTTTATACTAATTTTAGCATCGTCGTTACAATGATGTTACTTAGCTGTTACAGTTTTTGCCTATGGACTATTCTCTTTTATATACTTCTATATGTATAGCTACAATATATAATATTTTCATGTTGAAAAATCGTATACATTAGTGTTGTGTCGCAGGACCATTGCTTCATTTCTGTTCTGTTTCCCGATCGTACTTTTTTTTTTTTATCTGTTTGTTTCATCACTTTTTTTTTCCCTTTTACCGTCTTTTCATTTCGATTATCTTCGTTCGATGGGTCTCGCTGAGAGGGGGGAAAAGGTGGCGTCGATGCATAGAAGCGTTCACGCTTGATGTTCGAATAACAGCATCGAATGAAAAAGAAAAAAAGAGAGAGGAAGGAAAGAGATGAAGGAGAAAATAACGGAAAAAAAAAAAAAAAAAAAAAAAATGTAAAGCAATCGGAAACGGGACTTGTCGTTTTCGATCACTTTTTCGACTTCGCAAGTAATACGAAGAATTTTCTCGTATAAGAAGTTTGATATATGTATAACTCTACGTGCAAATACATTTGAGAGTAAAATTCCCTCAAAAAGTTTCTCTCGAGAGTATTTTTCACAAATGGACACTGAGATCAGAATGAAAACTACTGGTTGAACAGTAACCATTAACGAGAAATGACCGTCGAAAATAATTTTCAAGAATTTTACGTCAAAATGTATTCGCATGTTTAGGATAATTTCGTATATCGCGCGTGTATCTCGTTCGTTAGCACTCGATCGGTAAATCAGATCCCAACAACATCGAATCGTTCGATTTGTCGGGCGATTTTTTTTTTTTAAATGCACGTCACTTAGAAACGTGAACGCTTCTCGCTTAGAGAATCTGTATTACATAACATTAATAGCTTAATATCGATTTTTTTTGTTTTTGTTTTTCTTTTTTTTTTTTTTTGTTTTAGTTCGTATTACCCGCCTTTATAGGCGAGCCTCGGATCACAGATAGTGAGGTGATCGTATTGCGCGAGCATTTTCACGATACAACTTATACATATTATATGTTCCTACATCATATTTCATTCTCGTTAATTGTCTGTTTCGCGTATCTTCTTGCGATTCCTCTAAGTATTTCAAGGCGACAGCTCCTGAAAGCAAACAGTACCGGCCGTGTACGCGAACGTGATCACACAGTCGCGTGAAAAAGCTGTATTCTATAGCAATTCTTCGTTTTCTTATTTGCTTACGATCGCTTTTTTTCCCTTCTATTAATCGAGATTAAAAAAAGTGTTCCAATATTTTATTACTGGCCTCTTTAGTTAAAATATCCTATTTGATATTCTTTTCTTTTTATTTTTATATATATATAAATATTTTATGTTTATTCTTTAATTTTTAAATAAATTTATAAATCTCTCCGAGCCTTTTGAACCTTTCTGAGATCTAGATCCAATGTATAAAAAGAGATCCAATGGTTACAAAAAATATTTGTATATATTAGGTAAATTTATTAAATAAATATATTATGTTTCAAACTATTTAATATATTATAACTATTTTTTATGATTATTATTCAATTATTATTAATTTGATACGAAAATGAAGAATATAGAATATAATTTTTTTAAAAAAAGACTACATTGAAAGACAAGAGTATACACAAATATTTTCTGTATCCATTTTATTAATCTTAAAAGTCTCAAGAATGTTTAAAAAATAAAAAAGAATGATAAAAATTTCAATTTTCACGTTATGAAATACTATGTAGGACATTCCAACTAAGGAGGACAGAGGAGTTTAAAAATCTTATAATAATTAAAAAGAAAATAGAATAATATAGAATAATCAAATAGAAGATATATGCTTCGCGTGTGACATTGTTTGTCTGAAAATATCTTTTTCTGGCGACTATATTCATATTCATGCACGCATACGGTCGAAGAAGAAACTTGGTCGGAACGCAATCTTTACGTTTCTGCCCAGTTTATGGTAGAAAGTTTACCATTCGTAATTGTAACACACGTGTTATACAGATACGAAAGTATAGAATATATATTTTTATACACATGTATACGTATACACAATACATATGTAACCTACGTACGTACGACCAACTAAGGGTAGACAGGCGCAATCGTATATATATTATATTTATATATATATATTTTTTTTTTTTAAATGTCGAATCCAGTCGAATCCAGTTTTTCAAAATCTATATATTTTTTGGAAAAATTCGCATATATCGATAAAATCCGGCTTCGATCCGAATTTCTTTTGCAATTTTTATTAACCTCGATATGAACATTTTATTTTATTAGAAAATATATTTTGGACGTGCTCGAGTTGTGCTCGAAGCCGAATATGTACGTATGTTTGAAAAATGTTTGAAATTTTTGGCGGTTAATTCAAATTCTCTGGATTCGACACCATATGTATGTATATGTATCGGGTGTTGAAATTAATAGAAACAGAAAAAAAAAAGACGTAAAGGAAATGAATTTTAATTAAGATCTCGTGCTGAATCGTTTGTTTACAAAAAAAGAAAGGGAAAAAAGGAAAAAAAAGAACGAAGAGAACTGCTCGGAGTTTCTCGATTCGCTCGTAGGTACAATCATGCACACAATTTTTCAGAAAAATAACAAAGGGTACGATATTAAGCTCTTTTTTTTTTTTTCCTTACAACGAGGACACCCCTACAAATTATTATTATCGTATTAAATATTAAAAATACACGTGGGTATTTTTAATTATTTCGATGAATAAATATTATTAATCGAGTAAAATGATAATTATAATCTGTCCTCTGTGAAGGAAAATGGTGTCCTCGCGTTCAAACGTAATTGAACAAATCAGCACGCAAACATTGTCAACGCATCGCTGCAAATATAATTCGAAGCTAAACTTAAGACTCGGAACTTAAACCATAATCGAACGTAGGAAACATTCGCTAGCATTACATGATATTCGGGATGCTGGGATTAGATTTAAAATGAATTACGTCAGAATAGAAAAGAAGACAAGTTTGAATGATTATATGTCGCGTCGAAAGATTAAAAAAAAAAGAGAGAAAAAAAGTTAAAAAATATATACACGTACATTAGAGATGAGTCGAAACTTAATTTTTCTTTTTAAATTTTAACGTCTGGAATTTTTTAAATTCATCTTCAATCATATTTTTTAGAAAGAATCTATATCTATATCGTTATCTAAAATAAAACTCAATAAGATATTAATTTAAATAAAAATAAATTCGTATCGTCACATTTCTTTAAATTATTTATTGTTACGTTATAAATTATTCTTCAAAAATTTTGAACATCACAAGAACAAAGAAAAAAGTTTCAACATCTTTTAAGTTTCGAGTGCATTCTCATTCCTAATATACTTACACATATTTAAAAAAAAAAAAAAAAAGTATTCTTTTCTTCTTCGCGCAAAGAAAATCGTTCCCTTAAATCCTTACCCAGCAAAAAAAAAAAAAAATTACGCTACGCATTATAATGGAGGGATATACATAATGTGACGTTAAAAATTATTGTAAAAAACAATAAAGGTCAAGTATTAAAAAAAGAAGAAGAAAAAAGAAAGCAAGAAAGAAAGAAGGAAAGAAAAAATCAAATTTTGTGAATAAATTGAAATGAAACTAGATATACAATGGGTTTCATATAACAATAAAAATATCTGTACAAGCTGTCTATCTATGTATGCGTGTATATGGCATACGATACGATAAAAAATAAAAATTAGTTGATTGTATACGCTCTCTCCCTCTCTTTCCTTAGCTAGGCGCCTGTACGCTGCCGTATTGTCTCAAATAGAAGCGAACCCTACGTTCTTAGGAGCGCAATTGCCCTATAACGGATTCTTATCGTTCGCCGTCCTTTCCACTCTCTCTCTTTCTCTCTCTCTCACATACACACACACTCTCTCTCTCTCTCTTTCTGCCCGCCATTTTTTTTTCTTTAAATTCCTCTTTCTCTTTTCGCTCTTTAAATCCTCTGTAAATAGGTGACGTGTATGCTTAATGCATCACAGTCACTCGATAAGGCAAGATTTAATATCAAGATCGAAGGACAGAGGCAAAGAAGATGCGAACATCGAGTAAACGAATTGTTTTTCTCTTTCTTCAAGCGTGATCCATCGAATGATATATTCGAGTCGAATATTATTCCCATGCTCGTGTACCTCGAGAAACATTAATTATTTCGTCCTCCTCAGTCGAAACTTCGTATTTTAATGTTTTTTTCCTTTTTTTTATTGTTTAAATTATATATATAGATCGAAATATCTTATATTTCTGTATACTTTATGCTTTTAAATTTTAAATAGTAATATAATGTAACGTAATTATGATACGACTTATATATATAATATATAATATTTATATATTACGATATTTAAGTCACAATAGGCCATCCCATGTGCAAGTCTGTTGTTTGAAAAATCTATTTTCCATAGATTTTTGTTCTATTTCGACACGATACGAGTTAATATCAGTTAAATTGTCTACTAAATCTTTATCCATTATTGCTTTCGAGTAGATATTAAACGTGATCGGATATATTTTTACAACGCGAAAAGAACTTTCTTTCTCGATTTTAATTTAATTTTTCATTCTATTCTAACTTATGCTAAACGTTACGCTAATTATACCTTATAAATTTAATGATTCGAAACTGAAAAACTTCTTATAGGATGACCTATAATAATAAAACAGTCACGTCTATTATCCCTGAAAAACACGGGGGATAAGAAAACGAATATGAAATTCTCATTTCATTCACCGTCGAATATTAGAAAGAAACGAAATTCGAACCAAGGAGGACAGTTATCGAAACAGTTACAATTGTATAAACTGACCCGCAATAAAACTTACGTGTATCGCCGCATCGTTCTGTGCGCTTGGCCCTCTCTCTTGACGCAAAAAGGAGAAAAATGTTTCAAAACCGGAGAAACTAATGTTATCATTAATCGTAGGAACACCAACGAACATTATTTCCATGTGTGTGGCTCGGAGGTGCGCGTATATCGCATGTGTGTATACGTATGTGGGTGTATGTGGCCGTATGCACAACGAGAGCATGTGCGTGTCGGTATAGTGGGTGACGACGTAGTAGTTCCTGGTTGTCCGGTTAGCAGTACGTCTGCTTTTCTTTCTTTCTTTTTTTTTTTTTTTTTTCCATTTCTCTGACATACACTCTGCTCTATGTTTTTCCTCTTTTTTTTTCCCCTCGTTTTTCTTGTTGCGTTTTTCCCTTTTTCTCTTTTCTCCTCTCTCTCTCTCTCTCTCTCTCTCTCTTTTCTTTCGGTACGTATATATCTCGTTTTATTAGTCTCGTTACCATACTATATAGCTCGCTCATTTCCAAAAGTAATTTTAGACGCGCGGTCGTTTTTCATTCTCTCGGTCAGAATCAGAGTCCGCTGAATCGTGGAGCGGCGGAAATTCCGGAACCGCCTCGCGTTGCTGCATCCATCCCGCCGCGCCTGGCCCCCCAGCCAATGCCTTGCCCTGCGTCATTTTTTTTCGATTTTTTTTTCAATTGATTTTTAGCCCTCTGTCTTTATCCCCTGCAGGTGGCGACAAAATTGCGTGTCATTGGTCACTAAGCCTCGCCTTCGTTTCACAACTTTACGCATTCTTTTGTCAACAAAGACAGACGTCTCTCGAATTAACCGCGAGAATATATATGTTAAGTTAATGAGTTAACGTACGAAAGCGCGGGCTATTTGAATTGGCTGCTCGTATCAGGATTCCTATCATTATTTTGTTGTAAGAATTTTTTTTCTTATTTGATTTTTCTTTTCTTTTCTTTTTTTTTTTTTTTTCTTGTTCTTCTAAAATGCAAAACGACTTTGACTCCCGTTACGAGCACGAAAGGATTTGCCTGCTACATGACACACGAAAAGATTCTAATGATCGAGATGATTTGCGAACAAAGGAACAAACAGCAAAACTATGAAAAATCCTTTCATTCTATTATTAATTTTGCCAATGCAACAAACCGGCGCCTATTCTACTTTCTACGCGAGAAATTTAGAATTTTGCAATTTAGAAAAACTAAATAAATATGAAATGTCTGGCATCCGTTCTCTTTCACGCTCTTTCTCTCCCACTTTCTTTCGCCTCGTATCTTATTCACCCAGAAAACCCCAGCCAATCCGTCCCGCAAAAACAAGAAGAAAAAAAAAGAAAAAAAAAAAAAATAAAACAATGATAAAAAAAAAAAAAAGAAAAAAAAAATGAAAAATAGAAGTAATGGTAAACGCACACACGTACTACTGTGTAAGATCAATATAAAACGTATATATAGATTGTAATTCTACATGCAGCCATGCATGCCACGATAATGTCTTTTGTATAATTATCCATCCATAAGGAGTTCTCCGATTTCCGTAATTCATTTTACATATCATGATGTGTCTCAGTATGTGTAATATGAAAACGTAAGAGTATGTATGCGTTGCAGTGCGTTGCAAAACTCTTTCAAAGATATTCTAAGATGTAAGGTTAAGTATCGAAAGCCATATGACCGCATGGTGCGTTTTTTTTTTCTTTTTGAGGGTGTATCTGCACAGCACAGATAGATTGTAAGTAGCACATAGTGGTAGAACTGGGAAAAATTTGAAATAAATTAAATACTTAGAAAATTGAAAAATATTTCTAATAAGCAAATATTATTTTAAGATACTTTATTTATATATATTATAGACAAATACTATTTATTATTTACATTTGAATTCGATACAAATAAAAGAATTATTTTTCATTTAATTGGAAGGCAATATGCAATATTTTTTAATCTTTAGAAAATAGATTATATTTTATCAAGTTTTGATATGTTATTTTATATATATATATATATATATTATACATATATTAATAGTACGATTTCAATATATTAAATTGTAATATATTTGTATTAAAGATAAATATTTCTTATTCGAGATATCATCTTTTTAAAATAGTATGAATTGATATGAAAATATATATTTGAGATATTATTATGCAATTATTATTTTTAATACAGTATTTTATTTGCTTATAATCTTGTTTTTCCCAGCTCTATGTTTGCCTGATCCGCGTGCCATTATGCGCAACAAAGAGGCATGTCTGACAATGAACTGCTACTGTAATCGAGAAAATGATCGAATCGAACGATCTCGTAATCCCTCGACAACTAAAATCACAATAAGCCGCCTAGATTCAGATTCATTAATCCTTTCGGAACCATCGTTATCGGTTAAACACAGTCCATAGCGAAATATAAAAAAAAAAAAAAAAAAAGAAATAAAAGTTTCTAGTTATTCAACCGATTTCGAATGCTCGACCGTGTCCCATCAAACGTGGTTGGATTAATTTACCATTTGCTGCCATCAATTTTCGTAATTTATCTATAAAACGAGCTACCTCGTGTTTTTTTTTTTCTCACCCAAGGAAGGCATAAAATATTTATAAAAATTTTATTGCACATTTGGCAAAGTCTAATTCTAAAGCTCGAAGACGAGAATATCGCGTCGAAAATATCTCAAATACAAAGTATTATAAAAATTCGACATTTCAAAAACTTTTGTTTGGGATATTGAAAATTGTTTTTAATATTTTCTTTTTCTTTTTTTTTTCTTTCTTTTATAAATTTTGACGTGCATAATCAGAACATTATGGTATATAATTGTCGAAATTCGATTTGAAATTATGTGCATGCGATGTTTCGCGAATTGGATACCATGTTGAATATTCAGCCAATTTGAATGAACGATAGAAACACTAGCATACGTGAAATTAAAATTAAGTTTAAGAATAAAAGTTAAGTTAAAATTTAAAAAATAATAATAATAAATTAAAAAACTCTTTTAAAGAATTCAAATTGCATTATTTAAAATTTTAATAGCATCTTATAATGAACGGGAATTAATATTCAATTCTCGAATTGTATTAAATGCAAGAAAGTCAATAATATTACAACGATGATTTTATCGATAAAAATATTATTCATTGTAATATTAGTTGTATCACATGAAATTTTAAATTGTAATAATAATTTGGCGCGTGCTCGTGTTTCTATTCAACATGACGTTACGTGACTCGCAAAACATCTTGAAACTACAGAATTTCACATGCAAATAATATTTCAATCAATGAATTCCAACAAAGAAAACCGTCACTTTCGGATTTTGCGCATCGAAATATATAAAAAAAAAATACTAAAAAAAGAAAAAAAAAATCCAAAAATCACAATATCCCCAACTTAAGGCTCAGTAAAAAAAATATATATATTTTAGATATAGATATTTTCTTTTCCAGATGTTCCATATTAATTAAATAATTTCCCGGCTTCGAGCAAGACACAAGATAAGCACGACACGATACGTGAGAAAGGCTCGAAATCAAGCGCCAGAAATATCGACGAAAAAAAAAAAAGAAATACGTATATAAATGTATATTAATAATATATATATAATATTTACGAGTATATTGCACTATCGACGAGTTAATGACACGATTCTACGCGAATCTCATTTTTTTTTTCTTCTTTTTTTTTTTTTGTAAGCTTATCATTCGTCGACCGCTCAAGAGAAAAAGACCTGTGCTTGTTGCAACGAAGGATGATATCCTGAACGGCTCGTCGATTTTTAATCTCGAACACATCGTTCGTTAATTCTCTGTCAAACACACACTTCACGCATTCTTCCATTCTCTCACTCTTTCTCTTTCTCTCTCTCTCTCTCTCTCTCTCTCTCTCTCTCTCTCTCTCTCTCTCTCTCTCTAAAACGCAAACGAATTCGTGTAAAGCCAGCACGTCGAGCTGATCGAAGACGAATCTACGATTGCGATTGGTTTTTTTCGTCGGCATGGCGCGTCACTGTGAACACACAACAAAAAAGCACAAAAGGCTGAGATCAGTTGGACACGCAGGCAGACACCAACCGTGTGTATGCGCACGCGCGTGTGTATATGGCTTTTTGCCTTTCGTTTAACCCAGGTGATCTCGTGATATTTTCCTTCCTTCCCTCCCGCGCTCTCCTCTCTCTCTTCCTTACTTACTCTCCTCTCTCAATTTCTTTTTCTCACTCTCTAATTGCGTGAAGTCTGATTCGATGTCTCTCTCACTCTCTGTCGCCTTCTATGAATTTCGTTTCATCTGCACCAAGAGAAAAAGAAAGAAAAAAAGATCTAAGTGAATTTGAGCGGAGCTTGACTTGGATTGTATTCGAAGGGCAAACAGCCGACCACCCTGGCGGGAACCGTACATCTTGTGCTCTGCGCAAAGAAAATTATATCCATTTCGCCGATAACGACGAGGAAGAAAATCATAATTCGATTCGATATAATAAAGGAGATGAATAGGGGATATATGAGCGAGGATGTTTGATTTCAAATCGTATCGAGTCGCGCCAAGATGGACGGTCCGCCGACGAAATTCGTGTGTCAGCCGGATCGTTAGGTGATGGAGAGTAGAAGAGACCAAGGAACAGACGACCGAATGTATGTATTTGAATATGATAGTATTATAAGTGCCAGAACTGTGCGAACTGTGCTTGTAACAATGCGCTCGAAAGCGCGCGGCCGTCAGTGCTTTTTTTTTTTTTTTTTTTTTCCCGAATCGATCCTCTTTTCCAGGTCGCTTTGCACTTCTCTCGAAATACGATCTCGTGGCATATCGCGGCTCAATGAAATTTTACTCTTTCCTGTTTCGCTCAAACACGTTTCAGATGTACCGTAAAATATTCAATTGCGTGATTGACGAGTAGAATCGCGTAGGTTTCATAAGTCATTGGACACTTGCTGGAATTTTTTTTTTTTTTTTTTAGCAATCCTTTTTTCTCTCGTATAATTGTAATATATATAATTTTATAAAATTAAAAAAAAATGAATTGTGTATAATTTTCTTTAAATTAAAGAAACTGGAAATTTGGATTTGTCCTGCGTTGGATTAAAATTATGAAAATGAACTATCTATTACTTTAATATATATTTCTATAATTTTATATATAACACTGTGAATTTCATTATGTTATAATTGGTTAATTAATAATATAATCGCAATATTCATTTCATAATATATTTGAAATACGTGTCCAGTGACTCAGAGACAAGAATATATCTGTAAAATCTTTTAAAATAATATAAAGACGTAAGTGGAGTTAATAGAGTCCTCTATGGAGTTTTCTAAATTTTAAATAGGCAAAATATTTTAAATCATATGAGAAGAAATAATAAATAATTTTATTAAATATTTGAATTAAAATTAATTATTATAGTTAAATATTAAACTTAAAATATTTGACGTCTCATTATTAATTAAACTCCAACATTACAATTTTATTAATATTTTTTTAATATTATTAAAAATTGCAAAAAAATCAAAAGTTTTGTAAAAATTTTAAATACAGATATAATGCTTAGATAACAGAAAATTTTATGAAAGAATACGTTACTGATATATTCTGAGATATACAATTATAGAGGACCCAAATCACACCATTTAAAGCCTTAAAAAGGATTAGAAAAAAATCATGAAAAGAATCGAAATATCGAGAGAAGTAAATCGGTATCCACTGAAACGATTTGTAATAAAATTTGAAATTGTATAATTTGTAATGAAATTATGCAAAAATTGATATTGAAAAATACGTCGAAAGGCCAAAATAAAGTTTACATGTTTTATTTGCATAGAACTCTTCCTCCAAAAATGTGTATCCTCTCGTATTAGTAGATTTCTTCTCGTCAAGCGTATCAAAAGCAGGTGCGATATTCTCATCATCATAATTATTCACAAACTAAAAATAAAAAAATAAAAAAAAAAAAAGAAAAGAAAAAGAAAAAAAGTATCAAGCTCGTGATAAAGACATTATTCCTTTTTTTTTTTTTGACGTTGGACGATTTAGAAATTGTGCGAGCACACGTTAAACACACCGCACCCCAAATTTCTTGTTGCAACAAACACAGTTCTTTGATTTTTATTATGTTAGATTCGGGATAACCAACCAACAGATTATAAAGAACGAGGTTATTAACAAAAAAAAAAAAAAAAAAAAAAAAAGAACAAATGAAACCACAGAGAGTAATAAAATAAGGTCGACCAAATGTTAGATAGACCGATATATTAAAAAAAAAAAAAAAAAAAAAGTCTTGGTGCTTATATAATTGTATGCAAGCAATTGCCTTTTTGTTATGTATGCGATTATGGAAACGTTAGTGCCAGTTGCAGCAACAAGGCCGGTTTTATCATTGCTACGAGATATTAGAGTTAGGTCGAAACCTGATTTTTAGATCCGCGATCTATCGAATCTTTAACGAGACCTCGAAACTTTCAAAAAGTCTCGAAACTCTCGAAAATAAATATATATATATATATATATTTTTTAAAATTCTTTCTCGAATTAAAATTTTGAAATTCTTTACAATAAGTCATAATAACGACCAATAAATAATAACGGTCATCGATCATTTGGTTCATGAAATATTAAATTTATTATATTCTCATCTTTCCCACATATCTATTAAAATAAATCTAAAGACAAACACAATTATCTAAACACAAACATGTACATAATAGATTTCGAGAGTTTCGAACCAGAGACGACAAACTGAAATAACATTCTAAAATTATACTCCATCCCTCCACAACATATATTTCCAACCCTCGATGAGATCGCAGTTCAACACGTATTCGCTCTACAACTTGATCTCGTCGAATAATGATATAATATCATAGTTACATTATTAGCATTAATCGCGTTACAAAAAAAAAAAAAAAAAAAAAAAAAAAATAGAAAATATTCTGATCCGAATGTTCTTCATCGATGATGAAGGACTCGAGAAGCAAATAGCTCGATAAAATTCTTAGACGTAATGAGAAAAAGGTGAAGAATAGGCGAACATTCAGATATAGCGGAGAACGAGACGAGAAGCGAAGGTGATTTGAAAACGCGGTAGCTAGGAGGGAGTATGCATTTTAGTCGCTTCATTTCGAGCTGGTTCTCGCCCCTCGGGATCTGGAACCGTGGCCGAACCGGATGAACCGCGAAATTAATTTTCTTGCAAACTTACTTCGCTCTTCCGAGTTGATACGAATTTCTGGAAACGCAACGGTAACGAGAAAAATGCGAACGAGATCGAGCAATAATGACTCTGGATGCGGATTAATTCGAAGAGAGTGTATATTAATTATTATATCTTCTTTCCTCGAAATGAATAGGATACACTGGTAGGGGGAGAATATTTTTGACCCTTTCATAATGAATTACAATAGATTCAGAAGCAATTGAGAATTGTAACGTGTAAATTGATTAGCTTTGTTAATAATTGAAAATATATACGAGTGATGGTCAAATCTTATCACGATAAAAGTTATATATCATTCATTAGAAATAATTAAATATTGTTACATCCTCGAGTTTCAAATATTTTCAAAAAATAAAATATCTTTCTATATATATTTAAATATATTTATAATTATTTAAATCAAAATTTATAAAAAGAAAGTATAAATATACTATCTGTTCAAAAATAAAAAAATAATTATTTTAAGTTTTAAGTTTTGAATTCCTTGTAATTTCAGATATTATACTGTAAATTAATTAATAGAAAAAATAATCCACGATATAATTACACACATATATATATAGATTTTTACATACATAGAATGGATTAATAACGCGAATAAACTACATTCAACAAGTATTGAATTCATTAAAATAGTATGGAATAGAGATTTAATTTTAATTCGATACTAGAGTAGAGTTATTTTAATCAGATATTTAAACGTTTCTTGGTAGCGGCTTGCATTGGAATGCATTTTGAAATGAACCAAGGATGACACGGCGCAATATTTGTAACGAAATAGTATATATCGGATGGTGTATCGACAAGAAGGATATTTAATCCAACAATTGGGAATATCTACAAATTTCCAAGCCAGCCGAGCAACAGTCCTCGCATGTTTGTACATATATGTACACGAATTTAATTCAACGTCACTCTTTATCACGTGACACCGTCGAAATTGCATGTCAGAAAGATTTACTGGATTCGAAGAATCGGACACACTATACGATACGTTTTATTTCTTTGTTTTGGAATGTTGTTTTACACGAGGGGAGAATATAAGGACAGAAATTGGAAGCACGTGGCAACAATTTTAAATATTGATACCATGATTTTCGTACGCCATTTTATTGTTTCATGGATATAACTCTTAACACGCTATTATTATTTAAGGAGAAATTCGACTATCACAAAACACTTCAATTATAATACTCTTATATGATATTAAAGAAATAAAAATAAAAAAAAATAAAATAAAAATACAGTGAATTATTGAATACTGAATAAGTGCAAAAAAAAAAATTATAAAACAGTAAAAAATACAATAAAATCTAAATTTAATTGTATAATAAACGTAGCTCGTACTGAACACATGCCAAAAGAAAACCTTCTATTTTTACACATTCCATTTTTTTCACAAGAATAACACGATCATATATATCATTATAGGATAGGAAATTCTCATATACTGCATTGAAATATATTAAAAAAAAAAAAAAAAATTAAAATAAAAATGAAAAGTTTCATGATAAAATTATTTTTTTCATTTATATATAATAGCAAACGTGTTAAAAGTCGTCGCTGAATTCATGAAAAAGAAAAAAATAAAACAATGATTAAAACGACGAGGAAAATCATGGCATTTTCGTTTCTCTATCAAATACAGAAATTGGATCTCGGAAGATGCAGTTCCGTTGCGTTTCATCAGTCGAATAGAGGCAGCTCGTTAGAAACAGGACCTACCGAGTCTATTAATATGTGAGGGAAGCAACCCTACCTAAAAAGTGACTTAGCAACTCCAATGCATACTAAGCAACCCTTATGTTACTAGCTGCTGCTAGCTTCGTGTGCACTCCCTGACACACCTCCTCTTCTAACTTTCAGTTCCTACCACCACTATCGGCTCCTTCCTAAACCCATCTTTATGGGCTAGCAACAGCATATCCAACCCAGTTCTATATATACATATATATTTCAACACACACGTAATGTACTCGCACCTACACATGTAATTCTTTGGAAGCTATCGAAACACATTCATGCGTGCTTGACTCTACACAGAGTGCTCGATCGATAACAGAAATTGGCAACTTGTAATTAGAGAATATCTTGTCTCAGTAAATACAGAAAAAGTCAAAAGTGAATATAAAACTTACAAAGATAATATTTGTTTCATACTGATGTGAGATTGTAAATGTCTGCATTTTTCATTCTTAATTGTATTCATATATACAAATGGTCCTCAAGTATCCTCAATTTCCTCATATCGTTATACATATATTTTCTCCTGAAATAAGTTGTAGAATGAAAATATATATGTTATAAATCGAATTACCTATTTTTTTTTATATAGATGTACAATTTTCTATAAAATGTACATCTAAAATAGCTGGTACTTTTCAATTAATTTTTAATATGTACAACACAATTGCAAGATATAATAAATAAATTTTTTATTTTATACGTACGATGTATACTCACTTTTGACTTTCACTAGATTATATTCAATATCTTCATATTTTAACGTTTTCAATTTATCAAATTGAATTCTGTATATAAGCTCGAGCACAGATATTGTTTCATTATAATACACCGATTCATTGGATTCCACTTCCTCCTTCTTTCATTCTTCCATTCTCTTCCCCATTCAAACATTCTTTCTCGCTATATGTATGAATATGCGGTGAGATGGCACATGCATTTATGGAAAACACAATGCAATGGCTTGAAAATGGATGGAAATCAAGAGCAGAATTCTAATTTATCAACTCCGTCAAATATGATCAATCGTCATCCATAATGATATCGCATAAAAATGAAAATGAACAAATCTTGCCGTCTCTTTCCATTCATTCGAAGCCACTGGAAAAAATTCTTCAAAATCGGAGTCTAAGCGTTATTAAGATTGAATTTAGCACATGCTAAAGAATGCAGGAGGGCATTGAAGAAAGCGAGGCAATGATCACTGACTACAGGGGAGAAAATCTAATTTTAAATTAGAGAAGAAAAGTCGTGACGGTTTACCTGGTGCATAGGGTCGTAGCCCATCGAGCCATCGTTGTACGGTTGCGAGCCATAATCGCTACCATTTATGCCCATCCCGTATCCGGCCATGTCTTGCGGGCCACCAGGTGGCGCCGGCGACATCATCGGCGTCGGGGTGCCTTGGCTGGCACCACCCATACTGTACGGCGACGCTCCTGCAAAAGCTGCTGTAGAAACAATCGCGGTGCATACAAAATTCGAGGGTGCGTCTTTTTAAGTTCTTCCGCTTCACCGATACATTTCGTTTATCGTAAAAAATATAAGTAAACTCGTTTCTAATTTTTATTGTGTAATCGGTGGCGTTGTTGATTCTGATTTTTTATTTGATCTCATTTTTATCTTTAATCTTTTCGAGATTAATAGGATGATATATTAAAAGAAAATCGTGAAATTATTACGATTTTTTAGTATAATTGATATATAAGAGTATTGAAACATAGAGATTATATATTGGAGTGGAATGAATTTTTAATAGTGAATAAAACTATTACTAAATTAATTAATTCAAAATTTACTTCTCTGTGTTTGAAAAATTTATTACAAGTTATATAAATTCATTATTGGAACACGTTATATAATTTTGACTTTTTCATTTCTAGCTTATTCATCTCATTTCAAAAATTAATTACAATATTGTATTCATGATCAAAAGAAAAATTCTTCCAGAAAGAATTAATAATGGAGTATCAAAATTTTAATTTTCGACATTTTTTTGTTACAGACGCCACTGATCAATCAAATGGACAAATGTATCATTGGATCATCTTCAATATACCAGAAAAGAACGAATTATCGGTTGAAAGCGAATTTTTAATCAACTTTCAAATTATTCAAAGTACACGAAACGATATCAAGTTTTAAATATCAGTGTGGAAATTAGTTTAGTTATATACCAGCGTAATAGGAGCAATTTTTACTTTGAAACGTGAAAACATTTTCGCTATTCGAAACAAAATATCGAGGAATTCGCCAATGTTGGCGCCATTATTGTTGGAATTCCGTTTCTTTAATTACGAGAAGACTGCGTTTACCGGAAAGAGCATTGCTAAGGAAAGACAAACACAGGAAAGGTGTCGAAAGAAACGCGAGAATCTCATCGCCCTCCCCATGTATCCTCATCCTCGTCTTCTCATTTTTCGCTCCCTCTTTCTCAGTATAATTAGTAAGTTAAAAATATCTCGCCTTGCCCTCTAAAATAAAGAGACGTCGCTGTAGTTAAGAAAAGTACGCGTAATTGCAAGTTGTGTGAATGCGAAGAATTTTCAGAGGGTATATCCATGGAATTTTTCTTTCTTCATTCTTTTCTCAAGAATGCAAAAATCCAAATAGAAACGAATTAAAATAATGATATTGAAGAAAATCTATCTATTGTTATGGTTAAAGAAGATATGTTAAAACGGATAAAATATGTTAATTGCAAAAAGTTAAATGAATTTTTTTTTTTTGTATACTAGAAAGAAAAGATTAAGAATTGCGGACGATAATTTTGTTTACTCTTGAAAGATTTATAAGTCAGGTGCAATAATAATGGCATAGCCAGAACTGAACAATGAGTAGTAATTCAGTCGCGTAATGATTTATGGTAATGAAGAACCATTATACCACATGATTTGTTTTTCTTCTAAGTTCAGATTCGATGTTGGAATAATCGTGATGAAGTCAAAAAAATTAACGAGTTCATTAAATATATAATCTATTATGCGTCAATCTATTGATTGATTACGTGACATTTCCTCAGCAACGCTCCATAAATGGTAAAAAGAATAATCGAATAATTGAAGTTTTTGATAGATAAAATTACAATATTCGTGGATTTTTGATTGATATTCTTCAATCAAGTTATTCGAAACGAACTCTTCAAGGAACACCCGTCGCTCATTTGCGAAGGACGGAACTTACCAGCTGCCTTTTTGGCTGCGTACAAGTTCGCCTCCTCCTGTGCTTTACCTATGTTTTTCTTGTAGCGTATCCTCTTGTTGCCGAACCAATTAGAAACCTGCAAAAAAGATAACGATGCAAGATCATTAAGAAATTTTTAAAAAGATTTAATATTGAAAATAATATTATCAGAATTATCAATATTTATCAATATTTAAAATATCATTAATCATTAAATATATATTAATGATTAGACAAATAAGATACAGATCTTTTAAAAAAAGAAAGCTTGATATTGCAAAATGTTAAAAACAAAAATCTTAAAAATTTTATTTTACATTTAAGATAAAATTCATTCAATAATTTTTTCTTATTAATTTTACAATTAATTAAATATTATTTAATAGTTTTGAGTATGTATAAAAATATAAAAAATAGAATGATTCATTCTCAAATTCTAAACTGTGAAATTGATCATATAAAAAAAAAAATAAAATGATCATAATCAGAATTTTAATGTTAATGACAATCAGAAATGTATATTAATAATAACTTAACAACAGATATCTTAAAATAATAATTCACATTATTGTAGAAAAATTTTTTCTTGTATTTTACCTGACTCACGGTGATTCCACATTTTCGTGCGAGTTCTTCTTTAGCTTCTTCGCTTGGATATGGATTACTCAGGTGTGAATAGAAATACTCGTTGAGAATTTCAGAGGCTTGTTTGCTAAAGTTTCGTCTTTTACGCCTGTGATAAAAAGCAATTTATTTTCTCTTTGCACCGATTACTTTTCATATGTTAAACTTAATAAAAATAAATGATTAATTTTTACACGATGAATACTTACCTTGCATCGAGGAATCGACTCCTCAAAATCATCACAGCCTCACAGGTAGACTGTTTCAGTTGCATTTGAATGCTGGAGAACTTCTTATGAATAATCTGAACCATCCTCTCGATCTCTTTTGGCGTGATTGGCCTGGTACGACTTTGTTCCCTCAATAAATTCATTACGTGAGTTGTGAACTCGTTACACGCCTGGAAAAAAATTCAAATTTATTTTGTTGCTATTTTCCTTTTACTTCAAGATCTTTTTCTTTAATCTTTACAATTTTGTGTAAAGAATTAAAAGAAAAGTTTGTTGAATGTTAACTTTGTTATATTACAGTGTTATTTAAACATAAGTATTTTAACTTTTATTATTTGCTGATAGCTTTTCTAATTTTTTTTTTTTTTACAGGCAAGAATCGTCGACAAGCACTCAATTAAAAAAAAGAATAAGAAACTCCATCGTCAAAAAAAATTTCATAAGCTTCCTTCAAATATCTTACGAAGAAAAGAGTAATGTCTTGGCATCAAGAGTGATGTTTCTCAAGCAAGAATGAACGAAACCGCAAAAGGAAACGAAGAAAAAATGATTCGTTCAAAGAAGCAGAATGAAGCAGAAAACGAAAGAAAAAAAAAAGAAAAAAAGGAAGAAAAACCTATGACGATCGAGGGTAAAAAAGAGAGAAGAAAGATGCGTACGTATAATGCATTATTCCTGGTGGCTGCTCGGTTTAAGGGAAAAAGGACTTTGCTCGATATCAGTATTCGAGACGAGCACGCTACCTTCGGATAGGGAGCGAGGGAAAGGACACGAAGAGGAAAGGGAGAATGGAAAGTGGTAGAAAGAGGAAAGACGTAGAACAAGGGTAGAAGAGTATGGAGGAGGGTGGATTTTCCTGAGGGAAGGCGATAGAAGAAAGAGGTTGGGGAGAGAAGTCGGACAGGGTGGCTCGCAATTTCGAAATGGATTCCACTCTGCCGCCATACCCCGGCGCTTTCCTCGTCTTTCTTCCATCTACCTCGTTTCTCTTCGTTCTTCTTCTTTCCTTTTTGCTCTCTTTATTTCTCTCTCTCTTTCTCTTTTATCTTTGCACAAGGCGTACCACCAACTTGGTGGGGTGGATCAGCTTCATTCCTGGCTTGCTGTTCGCGAGGACGAGGGGCTTGGGACGATCTCGAGTAGGTGGATTGGATGGAAAACCCGCAGAGAATTATGCCCTTCCTTACGAACTTTTCTCCAATTTTTAAATTATTGTCCAAATAAAAATATACGAATTTTTTTTTTTAATATTCGTAATGAGAATCCTTTGGATGAATGATGGACGATGTATTGTCTTCCAAGTATCGAATGAAAATCGATCATACAATAAATACAGATTTTGAAATCCACTGTTCGATACGAGACACGATTTAGAAAATATAAAAGATTGTTATTGAAGATATATTCTGTTTTTACAAAATTTTTATACAAAATAAGATAAATATATTATTTTTTATCGATAATCTATTCAAGTTTTCCAATTATATATATAAAATAATATAACAGATAAAAATACAAACAAATTTAAAAGATTTTGGAAAGTTAGATAAATTTAGATGTATATCAATTTTCAAAAATTCCAAAAATATATATGGAGATTCTTATTTCACATATATGTGAATAAAATCGAATCAATTCGTTAATTTTACTATATGGATACTTGTACCATAAATATGATATAAACACTGATATAATAAGTACTTCTAAAGGTTATACTGCATTTACATTGTATATATAATATAATGACATATACAAATACTTACATAATAGAACTTTTAAACGATAGAAGATGAAACAAAAGTCAAACATCTACAATAAAAGAAACTTCTTCAATTATAATTATAAATTTATTATAATATTTATTTAAATCACAATTCTTCTGCAATATAATTAAAAATAACATTTGTAATATTTGTTCAATAACATACGATAGATATCAGCTCAAAAAAAATTTCAATATATTAAAAAAAATTAAAGATCGTTAAATATAACAGAACAGGAATGAATGAGACCGTACATGATTATAGGGAAAAACTTATAAAAGTAAGATATACATGAAAAAGTAAAGGAGTATCATTCATGGAAGACGAATAAAAATTACGTATGATTTTAGAAAAACGATAGAATACAATTACATTAAAATAAAATTATTAATTTAATATAATATTAAAATATGATTAGTATTAAATGCAATAACATAAATATACATTAAAATAAATATATAATTTCTTTAATTCAAATTTTTCCCAAAATGAATGAAACCGTACATAATTATAGGAAGAAAACTATAATGAGTAAGATATAGGTGAAAAAGTAAAAAAGTATGGGAGACGAACGAAAATTGTATGTGAAATTAGAAAACAATATTATTATATTATATAGATAGAATACAATATTATTATATTAAAATAAAATTATTAGTGTAATAAATAAATATAAATTAAAATCAATATTTAGTTTCTTTGATTCAAATTTTTCTCTGCACTTATAAAAAAAGATGAAAACTGACAAGACTTGTTTTTTCGATAGAAAATCTTCGTAAGAAAAATTATAGATCGTTAATATATAACAAAACGAGAATGAATGAGACCATACATGATTATAGAAACAAACCTATAATAAATTATAGGTGAAAAAGTAAAGTGTCATGGAAGTCGAATGAAAATTGCGTGTAAAATTATAAAAACATAATATTATTATATTAAAATAAAATTATTAGTGTAATAAATAAATGTAAATTAAAATAAATACACAATTTATTTAATTCAAATATTTCCTTGCTATTGTAAAAAAAATAAAAATTGACAAGACTTCTTTCTTCATGTTCGTTAAAAAATCTTAAGAAAAATTAAAGACCGTTAAATACACAAAGAACGAGAATAAATGAAACCGTACATGATTATAAAAACAAATCTATAATGAGTAAGATATAGGTGAAAATGTAAAATATCAAGGAAGACGAATAAAAATTGCGTATGATTTTAGAAAAACGATAGAATACAATTACATTAAAATAAAATTATTAATTTAATATAATATTAAAATATAATTAGTATTAATGCAATAACATAAATATACATTACAATAAATATATAATTTTCATAATTCAAATTTTTCTAAAATGAATGAAACCGTACATGATTATAGGAAGAAATCTATAATGAGTAAGATATAGATGAAAAATTAAGTAAGTGTTATGGAAGATGTGCAAAAAAGATGTGTGGAATAGAGAGACAATATAATATAATATTATTATATTAAAATAAAATTATTAGTATTAAAATAAAATTAGTGTTAAGTGCAATAAATAAATAAAAATTAAAATAAATATATAGTTTATTTAATTCCACTTTTTCCTTCTTTGGTAAAAAAAAGACGAAAATTGACAAGATTTATTTCTTCATATTAGTTAGAAAATCATCAACCAAAATTAAAGATCATAAAATATATAACAAAGAACGAAAATGTATGATTATAGATATAAATGTATAATAAATAATAGATAGAAAATAATATAGATAGAAAATAGATAGAAAATAAAATGTAAATAGAAAAGTGAGTGACTATCATAGAAGACGATCGAAAAATTCGTGTGAAATTAAATAATAATAGAATAAAATATTGTTATATTAAAACGAAATTATTATTACTACTAAAGTAAGATTAATGTTAAGTATAATGAATAAATGTAAATTAAAATAAGTATATAGTTTATTTAATTAAAATATTTCTTCGCTATTGTAAGAAAAGATGAAAATTGACAAAACTTGCTCCTTCATGTTCGTTATAAAATTTTAAGAAAAATTGAAGACTGTTAAATATATAAAACAGAACGAGAATGAATGAGACCGTACATGATTATAGAAACAAATCTATAATGAGTAAGATATAGGTGAAAATGTAAAATATCAAGGAAGACGAATAAAAATTGCGTATGATTTTAGAAAAACGATAGAATACAATTACATTAAAATAAAATTATTAATTTAATATAATATTAAAATATAATTAGTATTAATGCAATAACATAAATATACATTACAATAAATATATAATTTTTGTAATTCAAATTTTTCTTAAAATGAATGAAACCGTACATGATTATAGGAAGAAATCTATAATGAGTAAGATATAGATGAAAAATTAAGTAAGTGTTATGGAAGACGTGCAAAAAAGATGTGAGGAATAGAGAGACGATACAATATTATTATATTAAAATATAATTATTAGTATTAAAATAAAATTAATGTTAAGTGCAATAAATAAATAAAAATTAAAATAAATATATAATTTATTTAATTCCATTTTTTCCTTCTTTGGTAAAAAAAAGACGAAAATTGACAAGATTTATTTTTTCATATTAGTTAGAAAATCATCAAGCAAAATTAAAGATCATAAAATATATAACAAAGAACGAAAATATATGATTATAGATATCAATGTATAATAAATAAGATATAGATAGAAAATAGATAGAAAATAAAATGTAGATAGAAAAGTGAGTGACTATCATAGAAGACGATTGAAAAATTTGTGTGAAATTAAATAATAATAGAATAAAATATTATTATATTAAAAGGAAATTATTATTACTACTAAAGTAAGATTAATGTTAAGTATAATGAATAAATGTAAATTAAAATAAGTATATAGTTTATTTAATTAAAATATTTCTTCGTTATTAAAAAAAAGATGAAAATTGACAAGACTTGTTTCTTCATGTTTGTTATAAAATTTTAAGAAAAATTGAAGACTGTTAAATATATAAATATATAAAAAATATATAAAAATATATAAATATATTAAATATATAAAACAGAACGAGAATGAATGAGATCGTACATGATTAGGATGAAACTTATAATGAGTAAGATATAGGTGAAAAAGTAAATGAGTGTCATGGAAGACGAACAAAAATAAAATACATGAAATTAGAAAAACGATAGAATATAATATTATTATATTAAAATAAAATTATTAATATTAATATTAAAATTAAAATATTAAAATAAAATTAAAATTATTAATTTTAAAATGTTAAAGATTAGTGTTAAGTGTAATAAATAAATGTAGATTAAAACAAATACACAATTTATTTAATTCAAATATTTCCTTGCTATGGTAAAAAAAGATAAAAATCGACAAGACTTATTTCTTCATATACGTTATAAAATCTTAAGAAAAAATAAAGATAGTTTAATATAAAATATATAACAAAGAACGAGAATGAATGAAACCGTACATGATTATAGGATGAAACCTATAATGAATAAGATATAGGTGAAAAAGTAAAAAAGTATCATGGAAGACGAACGAACGAAAATTGTACTTGAAGTTAGAAAAACAATAGAATATAATATTATTATATTAAGACAAAAATATTAAAAGAACATTAGTGTTTAGTATAATAAATAAATATCAATTAAAATAAATATATAATTTACTTAATTCAAATTTTTCCTTGCTCTTGTAAAAAAAATTAACGAAAATTGACAAGATTTATTTCTTTATGAACGTTATAAAATCTTAAGAAAAAATAAAAATGGTTAAATATGTAATACAGAACAAGAATGTATGAAATCATATATAATTATAAGAAGAAATATATAATAAATAAGATATAAATAAAAAAGTGAGTAATTGTTATGGAGAACGAATGAAAAATGTATGTGAAGTTAAAAAAACAATAGGATTCGATATTATTATATTAAAATAAAACTACTATTAGTATTAAAATAAAGTTAATGTTATATACAATATATAAACATATATTAAAATAAATATTATTTAAAATAAAAATTAATTTATGTAATTAAATTATTTCCTTGCTACTGTAAAAAAAAACGAAAATTGATAAGATTTGTTTCTTCATGTTAGTTAGAAAATCATCAAGCAAAATTAAAGATCATAAAATATATAACAAAAAATGAATGTACATGATCATACGAAGAAACCTAGAATGAGTAAGATATAGATAAAAAATTAAATAAGTGTTACGAAAGACGTGCAAAAAGGACGTGTGGAATAGAGAGACAATATAATATAATATTATTATATTAAAATAAAATTATTAGTATTAAAATAAAATTAGTGTTAAGTGCAATAAATAAATAAAAATTAAATAAATAAATTAAAATAAATATAAATAAATAATTTATTTAATTCAAATTTTTCCCTGCTCTGATAAAAAAAAGACGAAAATTTGACATAACTTATTTCTTCATGTTAGTTAGAAAATCATCAAGTAAAATTAAAGATTATAAAATATATAACAAAGAACGAAAATGTATGATTATAGATATAAATGTATAATAAATAAGATATAGAAAATAGATAGAAAATAGATAGAAAATAAAATGTAGATAGAAAAGTGAGTGACTATCATAGAAGACGATCGAAAAATTCGTGTGAAATTAAATAATAATAGAATAAAATATTATTATATTAAAATAAAATTATTATTACTACTAAAGTAAGATTAATGTTAAATATAATGAATAAATGTAAATTAAAATAAGTATATAGTTTATTTAATTAAAATATTTCCTTGCTATTAAAAAAAAGATGAAAATTGACAAGTCTTGTTTCTTCATGTTCGTTATAAAATCTTAAGAAAAATTGAAGACTGTTAAATATATAAAACAGAACGAGAATGAATGAGACCGTACATGATTATAAGATGAAACCTATAATGAATAAGATATAGGTGAAAAAGTAAATGAGTGTCATGGAAGACGAACGAAAATTCTATGTGAAATTAGAAAAAATGATAGAATATTATTATTATAATACAATATTATTAATAGAATATAATATTATTAAAATAAAAATATTAAAAAAAGATGAGTGTTTAGTACAATAAATAAATATCAATTAAAATAAATATATAGTTTACTTAATTTAAATTTTTCCCTGCTCTTGTAAATTAATGAAAATTGATAAGACTTGTTTTTTTATATACGTTATAAAATCTTAAGAAAAAATAAAGATAGTTAAATGCATAACAAAGAACGAGAATGAATGAAACTGTACACGATTATAGAAAGAAACGTATAATGAATAAGATATAGGTGAAAAAGTAAAAAAATGTTATGGAAGACAAATAAAAATTGTATAAAATTAGAAAAACGACAAAATAAAAAATTATTATATTAAAATAAAATTATTATTTTAATATAATATTAAAATATGATTAGTGTTAAGTGCAATAACATAAATATACATTAAAATAAATATATAATTCAAATTTTTCCTTGCACTTCTAAAAAAAAGATGAAAATTAACAAAATTTGTTCCTTCATGTTAGTTAGAAAATCATCAAGTAAAATTAAAGATCGCTAAATATATAACAAAAAATGAATGAGACCGTATATGATTATACGAAGAAACCTAAAATGAGTAAGATATAGATGTAAAATTAAGTAAGTGTTATGGAAGCAAAAAAGTGCAAAAAAGACGTGTGGAATAAAGAGACAATACAATACAATATTATTATATTAAAATAAAATTATTAAATATTATAGTATTAAAATAAAATTAGTGTTGTGAAATATAATAAGTGCAATAAATAAATAAAAATTAAAATAAATATATAGTTTATTTAATTCCATTTTTTCCTTCTCTAGTAAAAAAAAGACGAAAATTAACAAGATTTATTTTTTCATATTAGTTAGAAAATCATTAAGCAAAATTAAAGATCATAAAATATATAACAAAGAAAGAAAATTAATGATTATAGATATCAATGTATAATAAATAAGATATAGATAGAAAATAGATAGAATATAAAATAGATAGAAAACCGTACATGATTATAGAAAGAAACATATAATGAGTAAGATATAGATGAAAAAGTAAATGAATGTCATGAAAGACGAACGAAAATTGTATGTAAAATTAGAAAAACGATAGAATATAATATTATTATTATTAGAATACAATAGTTTCTTTAATTCAAATTTTTCCCTGTTCTAGTAAAAAAAGATGAAAAATTGACAAGACTTGTTTCTTCATGTTCGTTAAAAAAATCATTATGAAAAATTGAAGATCGTTAATTATATAATACAGAACGAGAGTGAATGAGGCCGTAGATCATTATAGGAAAAAACTTATAATGAGTAAGATATACGTGAAAAAATAAAGGAGTATCATGGAAGACGAACAAAAATTGCGTATAATTTTAGAAAAATGATAGAATACAATATTATATTAAAATAAAATTATTAATATTAAAATTAAGAAAAGTGTTAAGTGCAATAAATAAATAAAAATTAAAATAAATATAAATAAATAATTTATTTAATTCAAATTTTTCCTTATTTTGGTAAAAAAAAGACGAAAATTGACAAAACTTGTTTCTTCATATTCGTTAGAAAATCAACAAGCAAAATTAAAGATCATTAAATATATAATAAAGAACGAAAATGAATGGTCGTGATTATAGGAAGAAATGTATAATAAATAAGATATAGATATAGATAGAAAAGTGAGTGAGTGTCATAGAAGACGATAGAAAAATTCATGTAAAATTAGAAAAATGAAAGAATATTACTATATTAAATTGAAATTATTATTACTACTAAAGTAAAATTAATGTTAAGTATAATAAATAAATGCAGATTAAAATAAATATATAATTTATTTAATTCAAATATTTCTTTGCTATTGTAAGAAAAGATGAAAATTGACAAAACTTGCTCCTTCATGTTCGTTATAAAATTTTAAGAAAAATTGAAGACTGTTAAATATATAAAACAGAACGAGAATGAATGAGACCGTACATGATTATAGAAACAAACCTATAATGAGTAAGATATAGATGAAAATGTAAAGTGTCATGGAAGTCGAATGAAAATTGCGTGTAAAATTATAAAAACACAATATTATTATATTAAAATAAAATTATTAGTGTAATGAATAAATATAAATTAAAATAAATATTTAGTTTCTTCGATTCAAATTTTTCTCTGCTCTTATAAAAAAAGATGAAAATTGACAAGACTTGTTTCTTCGTTAGAAAATCTTCGTAAGAAAAATTATAGATCGTTAATATATAACACAAAACGAGAATGAATAAGATCATATAGGAATATATGAAAAAATCTATACTGAGTATGATATAGATGGAAAAGTGAGAATGTTATGAAAAATGATCGAAATGTGCGTGTGAGGTTAGAAAGAAGATATTAGAATATAATATTATTGTATGATAATAAAATTAATTTTATGTGCAATAAATAAATAAATAAATATAGATTAAAATAAATATATAATTATTTATTTTTGAATTTTTTTTACTATTGTAAAAAAAAAACGAAAATTGACATTTTGTTTCTTCATGTATGTTATAAAATCTTTAAGTGGATCACTTAAAATAGTAAAAACGACGAATACTTGGGTAACAATCGTTAATCTTTCTTCATAGAAAATGAGATTTCTCATGGTGGTTCTAATTTTGCTGCGGTTCACACTATTAATAAGTGTACACGTATTTCGAGGATATAGCACCACGAACCTTTTGGCTCGCGAGTGTTATCGAAATTCCAACCTGAACGCTGCTAAATATACCTGGTCGCGGTTACGTCTACCGCGGTTGTTCTGTGGTTACCACAATATACGACAGTTCCCTTTCTTATATAATCGAATTTACCGTTTGTGGAAATTTTCAAATGTATTGTTTGTGATCATTATTGTATCAAATTATGATATTCACATGAGAAAAGACCAATTGAATCTCGTAAAAAACGGAAAAGAATTGCTAATATTGGCCTATAGAATAGAATAGAAGATTATTCAAAGAATTGAAAAGTTATTAAAAAAAAAAGATGCTGTGTGATGTCATATAATTTTGTTATGAAATCGAATTTATACTAAAAAATTTTAATCCTTTAAATATCCTTAATAAATATATTTTTTTTATTTTCAATAAAGTTGAAAATTATTAACATAATGTATGTGATTTCAAAGTAATTATTAAAGGTTAACTGATTTTACGATTTGAACAATTTCAATCAATTTCAAAATTTCTAAAAATTGTACAAAATCACTGATTTTATTGATTTCACGCTAATTTTATTTTTGAAGATGTTTTGAAATGATTTCGCGAAAGTCTCTCGAAAGAAATGTTTTGGTTCCTTCAAACTTACGAAGAAATGATAATTAGAAGACGAGCAGACACATCAAGCAGAGAAAAAGTTGAAATCTGTATCCATTAAAAATCGTACAGAATAAAGGAGTGTATGCACCAGTAAGATTCATGCCAGACGATGTTTGTTGGCCGTGATCACGCGATCTCGTAAAACTCGATGCGGTTCTATTCTCGTACTTGTCACGCTATTTTGCATAGTCAGGCAGACGTTCACCCTAATGCAGTGACTCCGGCCACCCCGTGGAGTTTGAATAGTAAATTTCGGTTATGATAAAACTTTTGGCCACGACGATATCAACCGTAATAACGTTACTTTTAAGCGCGGCAATATATTTCCAGCCAAAACTCGAAACATTGTATTATCCAGCCTCGCCAAACTGTGCAACCATGGTCTATCCGAAACACCAGTCTCGAACAACGATTGTATGCATACAATGGTTGTTCGTTTAAATAACAATCACGAGCGCTGTATGAATAGAGTCATGATAAAAAAAAAAAAAAAAAGAAAAAAAAAGGAAACAAAAATGGATTTTATTTCGCTCGGTGAATCTCGCTCTGACGTTATCTCGAAAAACGAAATGAATTTAATCTGGGATAAAGGGATAAAAGATCAGCCGTGTCGTTGAACGTTAAAAGAAAAACTGGAGAATGAAAAGTAAAACGAAATCACCGATACTCTGCTCTGTCTGACTCTTAGATGAAGGGAGAAAAAGAGAGAAAAAAAGAGAACGGGGTTAAAACTTGTTAATGGCCAGGCTTATCGATAGAGCGTCAACTACCCTTGGTAACTGCAGTTTCACCAACGTATATGCACGCGAATGCATACCTCTCGACACACGACCATATTGTTGCGTCTACAAAGAATTTCCACACGCATGCATATACACATCGGTGGACCTCAAAGCAAGGGTGTGCGTATTTACTGCGGGGAAACATCAAGACCGCTGACATACGGTGAAATATAGGGTTGAAACGGGTGTGGCAATTAAAGCACGCTCTCTCTCTCTCTCTCTCTCTCTCTCTCTCTCTCTCTCTCTCTCGCTCGCTCGCTCGCTCGCTCGCTCGCTCCCTCCCTCCCTTCCTCCCACCAACGATCGCTCTGTTTATTCTATCTCTCTCTCTCTTTTTTCGCTGAACTAGCGTGTGCGAGCGATTCGGTATTTATGTATAGCGAATACACGAGGTATACGAGTGACGGGCCCACGGTTATTTGGAAAGTATGCGAAAGGAAGGGAAAACATGAGAGGCGTTAAAAAGAATTATATGGTTTTATCGTTGATAAGTATGTGGGAGGGGGGATCGTGCGCGTTATACAAGCCATCGATGCTTTTCGTTTTAATCGCGTGCGCATATTAATGAAGAAGGAATTGAATATGCGTTCGTGGCGTTTGCGCGTGGTAAATAACGTTGTATTTTTCGCGATTGGAACTGGAAATGCAAAATAACCCGGGTGAAAAATCTATGGACGCCGTTAGCGATTTGGACCAAATTGCAAATAAAGTCGAAAATAATTGTATCAGATTCGAATTTGAACAAGAAAGATTCGAATTATTCTATAAATTTAAAAACAAAGAAAGTATAGATTTATATATCTTCCAAATAGAATCAAACATTGGTAAAATAAGTTTCAAAATTTTAATATTTGCTTTATTGAAGTTTTCTTTTCACTTAAAATCAACTTTTGAAATTTATTCTTACATATATAATTATATAATTCGTACGTATAGAGTCTAATTGAGAAAGATAGAGCATATCAAATATCATAGATACATATCAAATATGTAGCAATTTCAATTTATTTCAGTTTATTTATATCATTATTTCATTTATTTGATTCAAAACTTTCTAATATAGTATCATGTATGTTTAATGTATAATATTGCATTTTCTACGAATATAAGATTTCCTTTAATTTACTTTCTTCTTATATTTCTTCACTTATGAAAATATATATACACATATCTGTTTTGAGTTCATTAATTGTACATGATTATATATTTCTCTTATAAAATAAATAAACTATATCGACAAAAGTTATTGAAATGAAAGTGGTATAAAAAATTTTCAAATATTTAATAAATACATTTAATAAATACAAATCGAAAAGAATCGAACATCAAGATCATTATGTTTACTAATATCAAATTTATCGAATGTATATCGGAATGGAAACATTACAGAACTAAATTCAAAATAATAACAGATTTTAATTTTGAATATATCGATTTCTTACAAAAATTCCAAACAGTTGAATAATTTAAGAATCCAATTCCGTTTGACATCCATAGAATTATACAGCTCATGAAACAATAATAATAACAATAAAAATTATGATTTTAAGGAAAAAATTTCCAATCTCAATAAGAAGCTTAAACTTTATGATTAAATAATAAAGAAAATATTGTTTGTTAATAATTAATAAAAAAAATAAGTAGAATAAAATAATTTAAATATGATATAATAATATAATATAATAAATACTAATAATATAATAAATGATATAATAATAATATAATATAATAATATAATAAATACTTTTCTGAATTTGGTATATTAAATAAATATTAGATAAATCCCTATTCTTCTTTGATATTAAACTGCAAGAATGATTTTAATAATCTCTAAACAAAAGATACTTGAGAAGGAATCGGTTGTTAACAGTAAAGTTATAACTAAACAGAAGTAGATAGTAGATAGAAAATATCACTTGCTTTATATAAAAAAAAAAAAAATATATATAACACGTAGAGACATAGATAATTGTAAAGTTTTACAATTTCGTTGAATTTCGACCGCGAAACACACAATAGCCCATAGGGAATTTGCTGGCATTAAAGAGATCCGCAGTTCGCGATACAACTCTCCGGTTGGCCGACACGCGAGATTTTACTTAGCGCGAGTGAGTCGGTTCATTAGCACGCAAATCGTCGAATAGAGACGAGTCTGGTTCCCTGCCACTACCCTTAACTGGCCCCTTATCGCGTTGCTCTAGGGGTAGGAAAAAAAATTCTACGCAAAAATTGCACACCGACCCCTTCGATTCGATCACCATTGAATCATTCGATGGAAACATTTTACTTTTTTTTTCTTTTTTTTATTATGAATTTAATCGAATTTAAACGATCCATTGCGAAATGCACACTGTCTTATTCGAATAAAATATTTGTCTTCTTTGTTTTCTTAGGATAATTGCGTCAGAGTTTGTTGTATGAGCATTTTAATTTTAAAGTTCCACACTTTAAATTAATATTGTAATATATCTTGGAAAAAACTATTCTATTAGATAGAATATTGTGCAGTTATTGATGAAAGTTGAAAAAATCGTTTGAGGATTTCGTTATATTTTTTTTTATCCTCCAAGATCAATTAATTAAAAATAATATAGAAAGATAAAAATAACATAACATATTAATAAGCAACAAGTTTTTTCAAATACACGCAAAGATAAAAAAAAATGTAAATAAAATTTTCAGATTTTATTAATATTGTTATTTACTTTTAATATCTGTTAATAAATTGCAATTCCATAAAAATAGAATACAAAGTAAATATAGTATTTTATTCATAGTGAATCGCATACATGCCAAGGAGAAAGGATGTAAATCTTAGAAAAACATTAATCCAAGTATGAAAAATCATAGCAAATATAAAATATTTAATATTTATGTATCATCAAGATGTATCCTCGATATATTCATATTTTATTCTCTCCTATCCACGTATTTAAATGAATAAATTCTACCAATGTCATAAATTTGATGAGGAAAGAAATAAAAACGATAGATTTACAAACCTGTTCGTATTTCTCCAACTCTTGATGATAAATCTGTCTAATTTGGGCAAGTTTGGCTCTGTAGTCCGAATGTTCGATGGCGTTGTCAGGTTGTCCAGGTGGTCCTCCAGCAGCGGCTGCAGCCGCTGCAGAGGCCGCCGCTCCAGCACCACCACCCTTTTCCGGTCCAGCAACACCCTCTGCGATCAACATGTTATCCAACCTCATTAATTGAGGATCCGGTGGTTCCTCTTCCTGAGTATTTCTTAAAGATAGCACTGGAACAACGAAAGATAGGAGAAATATTAAATATTAATTCGAATTGACATTGGAAATTTTAACGAATGGTTATATGTAAATAATAATATTTATATATTTATCAGTGTATTTATCAATTAGAATCTGTTTGATATGATTAAAGTTAAGAGAATATGACGATTGAGTAATAATACGGAATAAAAATGAATAAAATAAGTGAAATAAAATAAAAGAAATGACAAATTCAAAAAAAAATCTTCTGATCTAAGTGATATGGAAAAACTGCACAGATGTGCTTAAGGTTTTTTTGTATATATAAATTAGAAGAAAGCAATATAAAATAACTATTATTTCAAGAGTATTAAATTTCTCATTTTCACAAATTACCATAAATTATAAATACAATAAAACCTTCCTTAAAATAAAAAAATAAGAAAATTGATGCGAAGAAAAAATATTACTAATAAATATTACTATCGTTATTTTATAAATCGCCTGAATAAAATCTGCACGAAAAATATACATATAACTGCTTAACATTTGAATAATTAGTTTCCACAGTGGCGCAAAAAAAAAAAAAAAAAAAAAAAGTTCGAAAATCGCTGATCTGTGAGAAGAGAGAAGAGCGCAGCTCGATAAAAAATTCTCTATCATAAAAGAATCAATTTTACTTCGATGCCCGCTCTTCCGTATCTTCATCCAAGTCCATCGATCCTCTCGCTCCTTTTGTCTTAAGGACCGATGCACGCAGTGCTTTAGAAACGGGGTAGTTTTTCCACGGTGTGACACCGGTTTTATTGTACTTTTACGGCGCATGATGGAGCTGGACGACCCATAAAACCGCAGAGAGCGAGGGAACCACTTTCTCTTTCCTCCTCTTCCTTGCCCGCCTCGTGTCACACAGCTCTTCCAGAAAGATGCATCTTTCGACAGTTTTCACCGCCCCTCCTTGATCATACATAAACCAACACGTGCACGCACGAGTAAGCACGACGAGGGGGATGAACGACAGCCCGTGGAAACTCGTGCAAACTGCCGCGAGATATATACTTCCTCCCCACGGAACCGATTATTCTTTTCACGATTTTAAATAGCGACGAGTGTGTTGTTGTTGTTGTTGTTGTTGTTGTTGTTGTTGTTTGTCGAGCGGGAAAGTTGGCCGGAACAAAGAGCAAGGCTTAAAAGTAACCGTTTCAAAGGAAGCTGGCTAGACTGAAAAGGGAACGCGGTTGTCGGAGGGGGAGGGGGGAATGGTGAATGGATGCAATTGTCGATGGAATAAAAATGGTAGAAAAGGAAAGAATAAAATTCTTTTTTTGTTATTCTGACAATAAATAAAGTGTTGCTTTTAAAAATCTGAATTTGACAGAAGGAATTCTTTCTCGCAAATTCACTTGAAACTTATTATTTTTCATTAATTATTATACAATTGTGTAAATAATTTTGGATGAATCGATATATTTCACATTTATATTGGTGAAATTCAAAGTGTAACAGTTTAGATGTTACTATCGAAATTTTTAGAAGTGACAAAGATACACCTTGGAGGGAAGATACCCTATTAAAATTAAATTTAAAATTCCAAGTTCCCAAATTTGAAGATTTTCACATACATATTTGGTGCATATATTACAGATTTAAATTTTAACTTAAAAAAAAATTAAAAATGTTTAAATAGTATCCATGGATAAGAGGAAAGGTTAAGGAATCCAGTTTTGGATGAAACGCAAATGAAAACAATTTCTACACCTTTCATTATAAATTCTTTCGTCCAAAATTCAAAATTTACCCCGGCTAAAATACCACGATACATTTTCCAAATGTACAACGTAACCCCCAATCGTATATCCCTCGGCTGAGATTTGAGGATTGAATTAATCACATTTGCGGTTATTTGAGCCGTAATTTAAATTCGTTAGAACTTTTTTCCTCTGTCTCTCCAGGCACCACGTTTCCTCGCTCCAGCTTGGGGGGAGAAAAAAAAAAAAAAAAAAAAAGTCTCCAGAGACGAAAGAGAGGCGAAGAAGGGGGTGTGAAAGTTGCCCGGGATTCGTGGGACCGTGAAACGAATGCGCGGAACTAATGCATTTATACGAAGTGTAACAATTAGGGGTGCAGCCTCGGCAAAAGGGGTTGAAGTTTCAAATTCCTCCAGGGAGCCGAGTGAAAGGGTGAAGACACAAAGTCGATCACTGGGGAACCGTTTTCTTTGAGAAAGATGTTACGGGTCGCGCTAACTCCGTCTACCTTCCTATTCGTTAACGAATCTCTTCTCTTTCTCTCTTCCATCGTTTTGGAGGAAACGTTTTCAGAAACTTTTGTCGTATGCTCTTAAGCCTAGTTGGAGTTCTTAAGCCTAGAAGATTTAAGGTCTGTTGCAATGTGAGAGGGGGGGATTTATTTTATGTTCGATTAAAAATTTAATTTCTTTTGTTCGAATGGTTATTCATACGTGAGATGTTTAAATATATTTGTTAAAGTAAATTCAGTAGTAACAATTCAGAAGGTAAATAATGTTTTTAAAAAATTCACTCCTTAAATTGTCAATATGTGCATGTCTGATGATCGTTCACAAACTATCACAAAGTCAAATCTAATATTGTATCATCTTAATTTTTTCTAAATAAAAAAATATCAAAACGTAACGTTATAAATCTCAATTGATCTCAATCAAGTTTTATTTTGATCTTTACATCAATCTTTTTCAAGTTCAAGTGAAGTAAGAACATACAAGCTAATAAAGACATCTCAATCATATTAATAGATAATAATTGTATCTTATTCCAGATCAATGATTACTTAAAATGTAACACAACAATTAAATTCAATTACATCTTGATTCAAATTCAAATTATTAATCTTCCTCGCAAAATACTTTTGATTATTTTTTAACCCTTTCTAAATCGTGATAAAAGATTGATTTACAGCTTTCTTCTTCAACAATCCCTCGTTAAACTTGGCGAGATAGTGTTAGAAAAAAGTATTCCATTCGATGCTGAATAACGTAAGATCTTGCAAACGAGTAGTTTCCAGTTTTCAAGAACGACTTAAAGAAAGGTTAACAACAGTCGGGAGGATATCGTTAAAACTTCGTTGGTACATCGGCCAGGAACTTTTCACGCTGCTGTGGATAATTAAAAATGAAAAACCTTCGGCCACTATCGTTGGAAGCAACGAAATAAAACGTACGTTTATGGCGGTGTCGTAAGGAAGAAGTTGCTCCATTGAAAGTTAAAAGATCTCGAGCCATCGACGTTATCTTGCGTTTATTCGATGGAAGAAGAAGACTTTTGCCGGTATCTAGTAAGATATAGACAAATCTATGGAAGAAAAGAAGATGCATCGCGAGACTCAATTATCGCAGTCCAAAATTAGATTATTTTTTTGTCTAGTTAGTATAATGGTTAATCGTAATGCTAATAATGAAAAGTGGATAAATTTGAATTTATTATTATTTAAAGATTGCTGTCTCAAATAATTTTTTGAATTAAAATTCTCCTTTTTTTCTTTCTTTTCGATAAAAATTTAATGAAAATATCGCGAAGCTTCAATTAATTTTTCATTCACAATCAACTGTGCTAATATCTTTCATTTATGTAAGAATAATTTTTTAAGAAAATTGATAAAGAATAATAAAATTAAATAATTAAATTAAAGGACGTATAAAATAATAACATTACAAATTAAAATTTAATTATTGAAATAAAATAAAAAGAAAATATTTTAGAGATTTGGACAAATATTTCTCTACGTGATGATCATAGAAAAGAAATTTGAATATATTTTATGATACGATTAGTATTAGATTCGTGAATTCATTACTGATATCAAATGAAAAGATAGTTGACAACTACGTTAAAAAGGGTGTAAAAATCTTTGAGACATTCGAGTTGGGCACGATCCAAAAAATTAAGAAACAAGTTGAATATATTTGAATTTTAAAATAAGTTCTGAAATTGTCTTCTCTAAGTATCTTTATCTCTTTTACGATTGAAATTTCGCTTCTTTTCATTGGTACTTGATCGAGCACAATTATTTATCTCCTTTTTTTGGCCAAAAATTAATATACGACCGTTCTCTAATGAATAAATGCATCGTCATGCGGAAAAGGAAATATTTTCCTGGTTGTCGATTATATTTTCGTGACAAGAGGTAATAAGACGCTATTACTTCAACCATTACAATACTTATCTACTATTACGTTCCCTGTTTATGAATAATTCTAAATAAAAAAAAGGATAAATACACATGATAATCAGCATAATGCAATAACGTTTCCTTATTTATGAAAAATCGAATAAATATGTATGAATAACACAACAATCGACAGACGATGCCTTCTAATAAAGAAAAAGACGAAGCCTATCATGATGTATCATGATGTATCCATAATCCTTGGCCAACAAATTAGAACTCGTAATTTTCAACATTTTTCGTTAATAAAATTCACAGACCTGAACGAAATTTAATTGCAAATTTAATTTTCTTCAATTATCATCTGCGATGAGTTTTACTTAAATCTAACTCGCGTTAATTTAGATTTAAAAAGAAAAGATTCTGAATATTTCTAGCAAAAAAAAAAAAAAATCCATGCAAACACGAGTTTATACTACAGCACATACACTTCACCACTTAATAAAAAAAACAACAGTTAATTACACACAATGTAACAATCGACAAGAAATTATCACTACAATCAAATATATTAAATTCAAAACGAGAAACACTGGAGACACTGTTAAAAAAAAAAAAATCGTAATATTAAAAATTCTTTCCCATACGACAACGTACAACAATAATATTCAACGGAAGGAAATCGCGAGCACGAAAAATTAAGCGTTCGGCCGAAAAATTATTTTCGGGTATCGAGCGGGAAGAAAGTAATCGGGGGTGGCTTAAGGGCAATAATCTGGCTATTAAGGGGTGTAAGGGGTGGAGGGCCCTTGGTACCGGAGTCGGCACGACGACGCAAAGACTGCTAACCTCCTGCGGGGGTCCTTACAAGCGCGTAAACTCAGTTTTACTAGCAGTTAACATTTTACGACTGAGACGGTCTGCCTTTTCACCCCCTCTAGCGCGAGTCTAACGCGCGTGGTCTCCCTCTTTCTTTCTCTATCACCTCCCTCCCCCCTCTTCGTCTTTCTAGATCTTCCCAACACACAGGGATTCGTCACACGCGGTTTGTCCCGGGTGAAACAGTGGCCATACAAAACGTACAGAGCCACGATACACAACGGCGCAACGCTCGTCGTTTTCGAGGGTCGTTAGCGAGCGAACTACATTAATATGACACCGTTGAAGATCGAGCTAATTGCCCGACTAATTCACGTCCTGTTATATAACGACGAGGACAAAGTTTGCGCCGTTTAGAAAATCGTCCAGATTATCGTCGTATTTTGTATATATCCGTTTCCGGATCGTCAGATTTCTTTTCTTTTTTTTTTTTTTCTCTGAATCGAGATATTTTAAAATTTTGTTTATATATATATATATATATATATTGTACGTAATTTACGATTTTCCAGGATGAGAATTTTTATTCGATTAACGAATAATGTGACGAATAACGATTGATTGAAATGTTTTTTTTTTTTTATAATATTATTTGTGAATATCTCCACACTCTTTCGAAGATTTATCAATTTTAAAAATTGATCCTCTAAAAATTCTAACAAGAATTCTAAGAATTATCTAAAAATACAAAACAACTTACAATAACTGAGAAACATAACTAATCATCCTCCTCCAAATATTATAAAACTCAAAAAAGAAATAAAACTCCATACATTTCCACAATAATTTTACCACGGAATGGCTTTTGGAGAGATATATCTCCAAAAAAAAAAAAAAAAAAAAGAAAAAAGAAAAATATATAAGAAAACGTATCTGGTGCTCGCGATAAATCAGATCGAGCGAGCACGAGGTGGACGAGAGGAGATTCGGGGCGAGCGGCCCTAAAATATGCAAGGTTTCCCGCGTGTACACGGAGAGGAAAAGAGGAGGGGCGAGGCGAGGAGAGAAGAGAGAAGAGGGTGAAAAGAGAAAATCGAAAATCCCTCGTCGAAACAACCCTTGGGATAATTTAGATCCGGGGAGAGAGGGGGAGAGAGAGAAAGAGAGAGAGAGAAAGAGAGAGTGGAGGCACGGCAACAGCCAGAGCGGTGGAACGCCGCCGTTGGTGTGTATTGATCTAAACGGGAACCCGTGAAAGCAATTAAGATAAGGCACGGTAACAAAGGGTTGTCGGCTGCTACCCGCTTTTCACCGTAGGAAAACAGAAAGAGAGGAGGGGGGGGGCGGAGCGGGGAGGGAAGGGAAAATAGAAAGGTCGGTGGAAAGTAGACGGGCGATAGAGAAGAAAAGGGACGCATCACCAGAGGGGGAGGGGGTTAAAAAGCATCCCCTGAGCGGGGGCGTATCGAGTTAAATCCCACCTGATACCGTGGAAACGGAAATTTTATTCGGATATACGTTAAATAATTCTTCGGTTCGATTGTCTTTGGCGATCGTTGAGCGATGGGTTTAAACGGATCTCGCGATTTGTTTGAATTTGTTTGAATTTTCATCGCGTTCGATTGATACAAGTTTTTTTATACCAGATTTTTCGAATTTTGCAAGTAAACGTCTAAGTAATCGCTCGAATGAATTAATTTTTTTATTTTGTGCAGCCAGATCTGATCTAAATTTTTTGAAATTATATTTATATTCGTGTATATGCTTTATCTTATTATTTTATCAGAAATTGAAGATACATATCTGTTAATATTGTAACAGCAAGTAAATTAATTCGGTATTTATGAACATGTCCATCAATTGGTATGCTGGTAAATACACGCTTTTATAGATAAAGATTTATAATTGTTATTTAATCAACTTCAAAATCAATGTTGACGAAAAAAGACTCGAGTTGTTCTGACTCTCAAATATATAATTTTACGATTCGCTCAAAGATCTAATAATTTACAATCGCTAATAATTTAAATGAACGATTTATGATATTAATTCATTTGTATTGTAAGATCACTGTTTCATGTCTTGCTACTATATTAATCAAATCACTGATGCGTTAAGAAACCATGGAGAAGACAGATTGCCAAATCGAATCACTATCCACATTATTCTCACCATTGATCTCATGATTTCAATTATTTCTTCGATGTTTTTAGAAAAAAGATTGGGATCTTTGCCGCCGACGAACACACCTACACACCTCACGCGATAGAAAATCCGATAAACCGTAATGAACAATCGCGAGGTGATGCATGGATGCATAAAATCGTACATAGATAAAATAAACCGACAAATGTACAAAAGCAAATAAATAAATAAATAAATAAAAGGAAATCGATTTGTTCGTAAATTGCGTTTACATCGACTTGAAATGCAAAGGGAAAAAAAAAAAAAAAATAGGAAGCAATTAACCGACGTTAATTTACGTCATGATAAAATACATTAAATTGCAAATTGCAAATTTTACCTTTTGCAAACATTGAAGTAATTGTAATTAATAAGGGATGGACGATGGTGTGAGTATAATCGGAGCTTGAATAATGGCCCTATCGATTCTATCAGGGTTGGTAACGTGACACGGGAATCGGCGTTTATTTGAAACGTGGAATTCTATGCTAGAAAATCTATGCGAACGCACAAATGTAAAGCTAATTCGTTTGTCGGTTTTATGTATTTCGCGTTTGCCACCGATGATATATCTAGCGTGAGACGATTTTTATATCGCATCGTGTAATATTCATTTTCACGTACATCCATTAAATAAGTTCGAAAAGTTATTTGAAAAATTGAAATGATTAAAAAAAGACGTGGAAAATATGTAATATATTTATTCATATATTCGTAAGTGAATTCAATGAAGAAATATATGGTTGTAACTGACGATACAATCGAGTAAGTAAAAAGAATAAATAGAAAATATCTTATATCTTTATTTTTTTTAAATTCAATGTTCTCAAAAAATGATCCTTTATATTTTCACACTAAAGTAAAATTACCTCCTATAAGTCTATTCATATTTAATTAATATCGAGAAATAACGTTCACGATTTACTTACATTAACATTATTCCTTTTTTCTTATTTTTATCCACATCACCATGATTTCGAACACGCGGATAATTCGTGAAAAATCGATAAAAAGAAAATTATGGAAAAATACATTCGAAACTTCTTTCATTATCTTCTTCCCTGGAAAGGGAGATCGATTCCCAAAATCCGCTTAATTTCTTCTCCTTTTCTTCTCGCCCTGAACTTTCTTTTTTGCTCCCTTTTCGTCCCTAATACGCGACCAGATGTAAGACGGAACGGAAAAGAAGAAGAAAAGAAAAGAAAAGAAAAAAAGAAGAAAGGTAGGGCGGGATAGAATAGCTGCTCTTTTAATTCTGGAGGGTGAATCCTGGCGGCAGGGCCGCGCGAAGGGGAACAAGGTGGAAAGAAGAGCGTTACCCGAGGGATCTGATATCGACACCGTGCTGTAAGAATATCCGGCCCTCCTCTGATTTACGAAAGAAATCGAGCCAAGAGAGGTATTCTGCGTTGTTGATATCGTGTTTCGCTTCGTTACGGGCGCTAGTTCTGCTCGAGTGCCTTTCAGAAAGGTAGCATCGTCGCGTGTCAGGCATTATCGTATTGTCAGATCCTGAGAAAGACGATCGTTGGCTCCTTGAGTCCTTGAGTCATTTCCTTTGCGTTTCCAATCCGTGGAATCCCTTTTCCTTTCCTTTTTTCTTTTCTTTTTATTTATTTATTTATTTTTTTTTCACAACCACTTGGCTATGCAGCGGAATAAGAGGAGAGAAATTGAGGAAAATAAACGCTAGGCGCAATATGCTCTGTCCAGTGTGCTAAAATTGTCGGCTAGTTTTTAGACTTTTTACTTCGTTTGTATTAATTTAGAATTATAATAGCAGGTAGAAACTTCTATATGATTATTAAGTAGATAGATAAATGTTACGATTGTAAAGTAAAGGAAAAGAGTGATTATTTTTAAAAAGTAAATTAATAGTAACAAGTTAATAGATTTAGTGATGTTCCAATATTTCAGATTTATTAATTGTTTCACAAAAATCTATTTGCATATAATATTAATTTTGTCTTAGAATAAGAATATATTAAAACATAAAATAATATATTATTCGAAGCAAAATACATTCTTTCAACACAGTATTTTACTACTTATCCACATTTCTTCAACATTTTCTCTCTGAAACCTATTTTCCGTCAAACTCTCGAAAAGAGATCATAAAAAAAAAAAAAAAATACACTGATTCAACGAGGTGCACGACGTAACCGGTTTTTAAAAATTGCACACCTATATCGCGCACGCAACGTTACAACGCCCCATATCCCGTGATACGCAATCTCCGATCCTCCACGGATTGTGATTCGAGTGAACAGAAAGAGGGAGAGAGAGAAAAAACGAAACACACGTACACACGCACACACACAACGAATAAGTATAAATACACATCATTTATTTTAATCCAACGGCATTGCACACGCGTGTATTTTGGTCTTAAAATCAATATATATATATATTGAAATTAAAAACAAGATTATTAAATAAAAAAATCGATCTATATAATATATTCTTAAATCTATATATCTAATTCTATAAATAATAATTATTGAAAAAATTAACCTAACTAAAAATATAAACATTAATGATTTATAATCAATCAATACAAATAAATTAAATTTTATAGAATTAAAAAAATAAATTAATCATTCAAAAATTATTATTTTATTTAAAAATATAAAATATAATATTATTATTATTATTAATAATCTAAATATAAATAATAAAATTCCACAAATTACTATTTTTATAATAATTTAAAATAAATAAATTTATATCATTGATTTCGCAAATCAATATTTTTAATTAAACTATTTAAATAAATAAAATATAATTTTAAAAATATTAAATGTTAAATAACCGAGTTTTCCCAAGCGTGAGAAAAAAAGAAGGAAAAAAAAAAAAAAAATGCGAGCGAAAAGTTTCTGATCTGGCCTGATATTCCGAATTTCCTTCTCCTCCTCGCGAATAATAATAACGGGTTTCGGATAGACGACAGGGTGCGCCGCGCTTCCGGTTCGGGCGCGCCTCTCGTCCCCCTCGCGCGAGCCAGAGAACTTTCCTACGATTTCTTTCTTCGCGCTTTGCCAATTTCGTGCTTCCTGCCCGCCGAAAAAGAATCGTGTTTCGAACGATTTCTCGCGTTCGCGGCCATGTTTCCTCTCCCTCCGCCCCCTTTCCTCGCGTCCCTTCGACGCGCGTTGTTCCGCCATCGCTCGGGAGGCTTCTCCCTCCTCCTCGCTTTTTTCCTTTTTTTTTTTTTTATCATTCTCTTTCCTTCCTTGAGCCACTTCCGTCCCTTTCCCCCGCGGCTCGCGGCTTTTCCACTATCGCCGTAAATCAAAACTCGAGGAGAAAACGCGGCCAAATACGTAGAGCGCGCGCGAAACCCCGCGTGTACCGGGTGTCCCGAACGACCGACTATCCCTTCCTTCCTTTCTTTCTTTCTCTCCATCGGTCTGGCGCCATGCTGCGAGCCGAATGACATTCGCGAGAGATATTTCTGCTCTTCGATAAGTTTTTTTTTTTTTAAGGCGTAAGAGAAGAGGAAGGCTTATGTAAAGGGGATGTAAAAGAAGAAGAAAATGGTGCATCCTTTGTCGTAGTTAGCAAATCGTCGAGTGGAAATTTACTATGGGACGATCTTGTAATTTTGTACCATCATTGAAGAAAAAAAAAAGGGGCGGATTTATATTTTAAAACAATTTTAACAAGTAGTATTAAGAAAAATTGTTTACGAATTATCTTCCGACTTGTTTAAAACTAATGATTAATTCAATTTTTTAAATTTCCCGCTTTATACATTTAAATATTAACATTTAAAAAAAATATACATTTCTTCGAGAAAAAAATCCAATAACCAAGATCGATGATCCCTTTACCCACTTGATCCGAAACATTTCTTTTTCCGCCATTCAAAGCGTAGACCTTCGCCGTAAGAAGGAGGCAAAAACTAAATCGAAAGGAGAAATAGTCGCGATATAAATCCTCGCGAAGATCCCCGTCCCTTGTTACATTATATATCCTGTAAAATCACGAGAAATATCGTAGGAAGGACAACGGGCATAAGGAGAAGGCCGCAAGAAGCATCCCCCTCCAGCGAGGACGCGAGAAAGAAAGGAGGGTGGAGGGTCGCCGGCAGAGGCTGTGCTGTAGGGTCGAATAAAATTTTACGGCCGCGAAATCGTCCAATAATTGTTACGGCTCGCTTTGATCGCGTAAAACACGTCGTAAACGTCGAAAGGGACGACCCCCTGGCCGGCAGGAATTACTCTTAACCCCCTTACGGAGTATTATGCCGCATTACCGGCAATGCTGCGTTCGCGTCTGCACGCCTCCTCCCCGCCCCTTCCCGCGCGCTGTATATCCTTTCGAAAATCTTATCCTTCGGGCTCAGGGTGATGGCAGGCGGTCCACAATCCGCACCCCATAAAATGGGCGGCGAGAAGGGGCGATAGCTTTTGCATCACGGGTGTCTCCATCCTCCAGCCAATTTTCTCACTTTTCGCGTTAATTTAACCGCCGAGAGGGACGATTGTATTACAACTCTCTGTCGGGTTTTGTTTCTTACGCGTTTGTTTCTCGATTTCAACGCGAGGGGGAAATCGTGTTTCACAACGTGCGTCGCGTGTGATTAACGTTAATGTTAAACGGGAATAACCACGATGGTTATTTATAGTAAGTACATTGGATGAATGTAAATACGAATTTTATATTAATTCAGAAATTATGCGAGTAATTTCGTGTGCAAATAAAAATAACTTTTGATCTTTTGGGAACCTACGAGTTAATAGAATACACTTGGATTCTACGTCTTTCTGACAAACGTATATCCATTATCGCGAAACTTGCTGTTTCTTTGAATTCATTTTTTACAGTGTTAAAAACTTTTATCGTTTCAATCGTGAAATAAGTGAACGATCGAGGAAAAATATCAGAAGGAATAAAGTTTCTCAAGTTCTCTATACAGTCTTACATCATCGTGAAAATGAAAAATATACATATATAAATTAACATACATTCACTTTACCTGAAATAATTTAAACTAACCAAAAACAATAATTCGTCTATCCTTATAAAAATCATATCACCGATCCTCAAGCGTTCAAAACCCATCGATTCCTTCGAGAACTTTCCACGAAAAAAAAGAGCGCCAAAATCGTTGCACCGTAAAAAAATCGAACATTTTTCTTTCTTCGAGAAAGAGCTAGAAGCAATCTCCTCTCTCTTAAAAAAAAAAAAAAAAAAAAAAAAAAAAAAAAAAAAGAAGAAGAAGAAAAATACAACTGTTAATATATTCAAGCAAAATGATTACATCGTGCAGAAATATCTCGGGACCAAGACTCGAGCTTACGTGGCCTCCACCTCTTCTTCCCTCTCTTATTTTCGAGATACGACCTTCTCTCTCCCTCTCTCCCTCCGTCCGTGTGCCACACACCAAGCAGTCGGGCAAGATCTTTTAATGAAACGCGGATGTTAGAATGGCAGGAATGCTGCAAAATGGTCTAGGCGTGCTATGTACTCTACGTGGAAACGTACACAAGCCCGTCTCGTGATCCGGCTCGAGTAACACGTACACACGCGCATACGCGCACAGAGCCGCGTACGGGAACGTTTCACACACGCGAGAGAGTGGAAAAGCGTCCACGTACGCAGAGAGATGTATATGCATGTACAGAGGAGAGCGGTAGATGGCGGCGTCTCGAGGCAAATTAAGCCCCTCGACTCCGCCTCGGCTTCGTTATTGAAGTGGCATTCCTGCTTGGGAAACCCTCGAGGACTTGTCTCCTGTGTGTGTACGCCGCGACGACGATAACTAGACTTTTTAATAGCTTAATAACGGCCGAAGATATCCGCGACGGGTTAACGAGGAGCCGCGGATCGGGATCCGGAGGTCGAAATTTACTTTGCCACGCACACCTCTCGATGGATGGTGGTAAGCAAATCGTTGGTGGTGTGTTATGGCTCGCCTCCGCTTTGCTATATATATATATATATATATATATACTTGTATCGATCGAAAGTTTGGAATGAGGAGAATTTAGGAGGATTAGGATTTTGTTGATGTCATGGATCTTATTAGAATTTGAGAATTCCAGAGGAAGGGAAATTTTTTTCAATGTGAAAAATTTAATGGAAAAAGTGGAATTATTGTTATTGGAGCGGTGAAACATGGCAATTATTAACAGTGTGTAGCATTCTTATAATAACGATGATTGCAATTTAATTAAAAATTGGAATAATTATCGTCGTGTTTCGTTGCAACACGTTTTCTCTGTTTAATTTAATTCCAGAATTAAGAAGAATTCGCATTTGTGTGTTTAATGTTATGAGTTCATGATGATACATACGAGATGCTTGAAGTTTATTATCAGATAATAAAATAACGATTTCAATCGTTTATTCAGATGAAGCCAAAGAACAAAGTTGAAGAAATAAAAGAAAGATAAAAAAGACTTTAAACTTCATTGTTAGATCCAATTCCTGTCACGCTTATTATGTCGTTGATTTACACGTCGTTGTTTATCACTAGTCTCAGCCACCAGAAACTGTTCAATTTCACATTTATAAAATTTATAAAATTTATAATAAAAAATACATTTATAATAAAAAAATTTATAATAAAAAAATACATTTATAAAATTAAAAAAAATTCTTAAGAAATATTCGTATACGAAGTTCACGTGAAATTTTCTGCAATTTTATCCGTTCGATAATTAAAAAAACACGATACATCAAAAATGTTAATTATTACAGGGAAAGAAGTCAATTTAATAATCCTTTCATTCGATAATCCTTTTAAATATTGTCCCGCGGCAAAAGGTTTCTCGTTACGATACGAGATTAGCTTGCATTAACGCGGTTATAACGAACAGGCAGAAGAACGAAGCGCCGGTTCATTACCCAGAACAGAAAGGATAAAATAAGAATACAGTGTGTATAAACGGAGTTTAGAAAGAAGGAGAGGAGGAGGAGGAGGAAGAGACAGGAATAAATACGCGAAGGGAGGGGAGAGAAAGAAGGAGTATTAAGGAAACGTTGCAAGATTAAAGGAAAATGGGGGGTTGAAAAAGAAGAGGGAGGGGGAGAGAGAAGGAAAGCGATAGCGGATCGAGAAAGAAATTCTTATTGCCTGGCAAGTCCGGCTTTTCCGCAATATACAGCACAGGTGTACCGAATGTGTACACCCCATACCACCCTCTCCTCCCTCGTACACCCACTCTCGTCCGTAAGGGTAGAAACAGCTCCGTGCACGCATGGTCAGGACCGTATTCTGTCTAGTGAAACCCATTACTCTTTGCTCTTGTTTCGTTTCTCCCCGACCATAATATCTATCCCCTCCTCTCTCTCCCCTCCCCTCTTTCTTTTTTTCTTTTTTAACGCGATACACTGGACGTATATAAAAAAAAAAAAAAAAAAAAAAAAAAAAAAAAAAAAAAGAAAAAGTAAAGGTAAAAGTTATCGTTCTCCCCGCACACGTTATTATCGTTCTTTTCTCAAGGGATGGTTGGAAAAGTTTATACAATTCACGACCACTAAGAACAGTTTGTATATTACTCTCGCAATACATCTTATCGATACAGGCCGACAAACGAGGAACGAGGCTTTTAAGCGAATAAAATTATTACCTCCAACGAAGGAGGGGTAGGGGATAAGGGGTTAATCACGACAGAGAACGAGAAATGTTGTTACCGATGGAACAACAATACACCGTGTAAGTGGAACGCTGATTAAAAATAGAGGTCGATTTATACTTAAACCTATTGTAAAATTCAACAGGAATGGCAATCGATTGAACGAAGTTGACAAGGGGGAGGAGGCGGCCTGGGTGGTGTACACCACCCAGTGTATGGAGTTAAAGTCTACCAACCTCGTGGTCTATGATACCTAATGACTTTATAACCTGGTTTATTTCAACAAGCGGAGGCGAGCATCCGCGAGAAACCGGTAAACCGGTATATATTCGCAGACACCGTTCCCCGACCGGTGTGCGTAAATCATTCGGTCTCTCCTTGCAACCTGACTTGGGGAAACTGAACATGGGGGCGGGAGGGAGAGGGGGAGGGAGAAGAGGGAGTTTACAACAACTTCGACCAAAGAGTCACAGGGAGCTTAATCTCGTTCCAACGATCTTGAAATAGCAAACGAGGGAATAAACTTGCGATAAGAATCGAGGACGTTTAAATAGATTTTGAATCGCTGCGAAACGGCGGCCATTCTCTCTTCAAAGGAATTCCTTCCGAAAGAAGGAAACGAAGAAGAAGAAGAAGAGGAGGAGGGGAAAAAAGAGCAATGGATGGAAAATATTTATACCCTCGATGGCGACCTTTCATCCCCCTCCTCCCTTCGAAGGAAAGGGAAAAATATTCAAGGGTTAATTCCATCGTATAAACGTCCACCGATTGAAGTAGATACCTCCTCCACACTCTCGTCTCGTCTCGCCACCTCCTTACTACCGAATCGTTCGCGGGTGTCCCGTGAATTTCGCGTAAAAATCTGCTCGTGCAAATGTATATATTTGTTATTTCCTTGGGTAGAAAAATCCTGCTGAGTTGCGGAGTATTTCCTTTGAAGAGAAAGAGTAAGAAAGAGAGAGAAAGAGAGAGAGGAAACGTTTCCTCTTTCTCGTTCCTTTTTCAAAGAGTGGGAGGCGAGCAGAGCACATCGAGCAGAAGGAACGAGGGGGTGAGGAGAGAGAGAGAAAGAGAGAGAGGGCTAGCTGGCTCGTAAGCGAGAGGAGGAAGGGAGGAGACAGGGGTAGAGCGACGTTCCTGGGGGTGGAGGCGCAGGAGGCAACGTGGCGTATTGATCGAGTGGCTCTCGCGTCGACTACCACACCGCTTTCGAGCCACCCGGTATAGGTGAGCGTCTGCGTTCGTGTTCCTAGGCGAAGAATCGTGCGTGTGTTGTAAACGTCGTTCAAATGCATGCTCCTACTGTCGGGACTATTGTTTATGTATCCATCGTAGTCACAGGGTGATTCAAAAATTAGATCTCATCGAATTTTGATAACACGCACTACTTTGTATTCAGAAGGGGATGAAAGCGTTCGAATTATACGAACGCGAAATAAAATATATGAATTCGAGATACATTATGCTTAAAAATATTGGATAAATATATATTGGATATCAAAAAAATATAAAATTTCGTCAGATTTTACTAATAGTCATTTTTCCGCAGGGGGTGAGAAAAGCGTTCGATTTATACGAACGCGAAATGAAATACGAATTCGAAATATATTACTGCTTAAAAATATTAGATAAATATATATTGGATATCAAAAAAATATATAATTTCGTCAGATTTTACTAATAGTCATTTTTCCGCAGGGGGTGAGAAAAGCGTTCGATTTATACGAACGCGAAATGAAATACGAATTCGAGATGCATTACTGCTTAAAAATATTGGATAAATATATATTGGATATCAAAAAAATATAAAATTTCGTCAGATTTTACTAATAGTCATTTTTCCGCAGGGGGTGAGAAAAGCGTTCGATTTATACGAACGCGAAATGAAATACGAATGCGAGATACATTACTGCGTAAAAATATTAGATAAATATATATTAGATATTGGAAAAATATAAAGTTTCTTTAGATTTTTGATAGTAGCCACTTTTTCATAAAGGGTGAAGCTTTTCGAATTATACGAATGCGAAATATATTAACATTGAAAAGTAAATGTATGTTTATCTTTGACAAGATATATTCTAATTTAAAAAGAAATTATATATAAAATAATCTAAAATCTCGGATCAATATATCTTTATATAAAATATCGAAAATTTATACTATAATTTATAATATGAAAAATGTGTTATGTAAAAATGAAGAAAATCTTTTTGCAATTATACTTTTTCATATTGTTGAATATTATATATAAACTGTAATTATCAGATAAAAAAATTCTAAACGATAAGAGATTTTCTTAATGTTTATCAAAATTAAATATATCAATGATACAAATACGTATAAAAATTTTCCGACAGATAATTATATCAATCCATTGATTGATTCCACGAGAAGATAATAAATCATTAATTCACCTTCAATTTCTACAATTTTGCTAAAATTCGAATAAATATAAACGATATCTTTATTCATTTATCGCGAAATGTGAAATCTTTTGCAAAAACCAAACTCGACAATCGAAAAATCTATTTTTCGCTCAACGTATTATAAAAAGAATAATTTTTCCCTAAATGGACACGATTAACTCCTCCAAGTTTTTTCCTTCGCAAAAATTTTATCATATTCATCGAATATCGTTAAAACTCATCGACTTCCTCATTCCAAAGCACGATCGATCCGCGCCTCTTCGACGATACCTCTCTCTAAACATATCTTTGACGTTTGTCAACTCCAGAATCAGCACACACGGCTTTTGTATATGCACGCGGATATACGCGTAGATTCAGCCGCGTATCCGCGGTGCACCAAACTGTACACTAGCGCGCCTCGTATATAGGGAGGACAAGAGGCAATGGTCAGAAAATAACTCAGTCGGCGGCGTTCCCATGTGCACAGCCTCGTGTACGTGTGCGTTAAACGCGGCTGTGAGCGTTGAAAACACCATGATCTATGGTGTGCGCATCCTACGAATAACGCGGTGACACTTGGCCTGGAAAATCTCCCAAGCATATTCGCACGGTCGGCCGAAGTTTTGCGGGTACGTCCGATTATCGTAAAATTGTCCATATCAATTATATATGGAACTCGTTATAAATAATAAATATATTTATTAATCTAATTGCAAATGAAAACAACAAATATCAAAAAAAAAGAAATCGATAATTTCATCGATATCATTTTCCTTTTATTGGATTTCAAATAAAATAAGGTGATATTGATCGGTGATCTTGAAAGATCAAATGTAAGTTGGAAGAATTTTTAAAAATCGTTGGATTTTTTAACTAATTTTTTAAGGGGAGTTAGAAAACACAAGCAAGTTTTGCAAGAGGAAAAAAATCATAAAAACCTCTCTCTCCGAACTCTTTAACGGGATCTGCAATTTTTCCAGTATCCCCTTCTCGGGGATGGACAGGAGACTTTCGCGTTTCATTTTCATGCCGGTGGCTCCCGTGGGCGTCATAAACGCACGCCTCGTGTCGGTGCATCACCATTGGAAAAACTGCCCCTCACCTTCTCACGCCCCCGATTCGGTTTCCAACTAACGAGACGTACACCCTCTTGCGCGGCTCTAACACACGAAAACCCACGCTAAACGTATCGATGATGAAAACTTCGCCCCGAGAGACAATCTCGTTATTCCCGCCATCTATAAACTATCGTGAAACTTCTCTCTCGAAACTCGTTTCGTTCGCAAGAATTAAAAAGCGAGCAAAAGGACGTGTCCGATGCGAGGGGCCCGTTGCTCTCGTTCAGTTCACCACACTCGTACAAAACTCAAGATATAAAATTATATTATATTTATTTCGATAATTAATTCAAAAATTCGACAATTGTTAATGCCATTTTGAAATATTCGTCATACGAAGTCTTTTCTCAATTGCAAGTATCATCACTAGTTTTTCATAATTGAAATGATATTATTATCTTATCTCATATTCTTGTGATTATTTAATTAAATATATTTTAATTCTATAGAAAAAAATGGAGTAAAAAAGAGATTTTATTTACCACCGATTTATTAAATATTAAATCTGAATTTTCTAAAATTTTACTTCTTTCATTTTACATTCACGGTTTGAAAAATTGAAAAGTTATTTTATGAAACGAGTTTCACAAAGACGGCACATTTTTCGCCATTCTGATTATAGCGAGCGGGAAGAGAACAAAGGAAAAAATCGGATAATACGGTCCTTGGTGGAGGCTCTAATGGAGCCATAGAGATCAGGCATGGCTTCTAGAGGGACTAGAGAGGGTAATCCGTCCCTGAGGAAGGGTGGTCCGACGCCACTGTCGGCTCAGCTTCATCCCCGCCAGTCGCTCATCGAATGGGGGGTCGGCCGGCAAGGCGCTCGATATCAAATCGTCGAAAAACCATTGTGAAAGTATCGAGGTCGAAACCGTCGCTGGCCGAATATATATATATATATATATATACGTTTAATCCGTGGAATCTCGCGGCCCAACAATTTTTCAATTTGCCCTGCCCCGTTCCCGCGATTAACCGCGATCGAAACGATAACCTTACGAACGTTACGTAGCGGCCAACGATCAATTTGATTCTTATCCAATTACTTTCGAGCGGTTAATCTCGTCGAGCGGCGAAAAAAAAAAAAAATTTTTTTTCCCTCCCTCTTTCGAAAAATTGTGCAATGAGAGAAAGGCGTGATTACGGGAACGTGGAAAAATTCATGCGTTATCTTCCCGTACGTTGCGACGATTATATTAAAAATTTGTGCACCGTACGAAAACACGTATATATATATATATATATCCCAACGCAAGAAGAATCTACATGTAGGTAGAGGCACGTAAACGCAACCCTCTTTCGCGGCTGCAGAGACATTTTTCTCGTGGTATCCCCTATGTATGCATAATGCATGCAGCCAGGATGCCGCAGACTCTTTACGCGTCGAGAATTCGAAATCGTTCGTCGTGAAAATTCTCGCTGCCGGAGAAGAGAAGGCTCACGTCGACTCTTGTAACAAACCGATTCCCCCGTTCGATCAACGAAACAGCGTATTTAAATCTTAAATGTGCTGTGGGTGCGATTTAGAAGAACGACATAGAATTTTTTAAAATATTAGGAAAGATTCATTAAATTCCCTTCTTCTTCTTCGTAATCTTTTTTCTAAATATGGATAATATTTGTCAAAGATTTCAAGAGGATTAAGAAATCATATTATATAGAGAAAGATTGAAAACAACTATAAATAATCATTGTATATATAATCACGTTCGCCTCGAAGTTTTACCGAACCTTTTTACACAATTTCATTTGTAACCCTAACCTCTGCCTACCTCTTCGAAAAAGAAAAAAAAGGAAGAAAGAAAGAAAGAAAGAAGAAGAAGAAGAAAAATAATACCAGCTATGTCATTTATCGAGAATAATTCGTATATATTTCGCTCGAAGCATTAACTGATATCAGATATTTTCACTTTCTCTTCGTGCAATTTTTATGGAATGTTTATTCCGGCGTAGATAAAAATCAAGCGGCGAGCAACGATTTCGTCGGTTGCTATCGTCGTTTTCGCGCGCGGCAACGCAGATAGAAAATCAGTACCGATACCGAGGCGAGGGATTAAAGGCAGGGCCGTGATCGAGAACGGGGGCGCCCCGTGCACTCGAAACGTCATATTCGAGCGCCGTTTCTGTACCAGACACACGGGACCTGTTGCTGTCGAGTTTACGGTGTTTTTACGAGCGAGGTTACAGCCACCCCTGAGTACGGGGGCTGAACACACCCCCTCCCCGCGGAAACGATATCCCTCTTCTCATTGCCAGTACCTCCATGCCAGAAACCGGGGAAAAGAGAGGGACTGGAAACCGAAACGGCTATCCGTTTATCTCTTCCCCTACGACTCTCTCTCTCTCTCTTCGTTTTTTTTATCTCTCTTCTTTTTTTTTTCCTTTTTTCGCTCGCTCCAAACAAACGATCCGACGAATAATCATTCGGATCTTCGCTCGACGATGAAATCAGAATTGCACGTTGGTCAAAGGTCGAGCGTGAACTGGCAAAATATTCGGCAAATAACACTCGGGAAAGAATCGTTTGTCCACCGTTTGCGTGACTGCTCCTAATACACTGTGTGTGATTCGTGAAATGCACTATATTTCATACTATCACTCGCAAGGATTTTACAGAGTAAAATAAATAATAAGACGTACGTATCTTGGAATTATGGATGAGAAGATTGAAAGAAAATGAAAATCGTTTCGTGCAAATAAATTATCTTTTCAGATTCCATTTTCATATTCTTTCTTGCATCATCTTTCTTTCACATCGAATAAATCAATACGTCAAAGAATCATTAAATATAAGATCAGTATATGTGAAACTTCGTTCCACAATCTCGATCAAATTAAATTCGTTGATTTGAAAACTGCGCTATGAGACAATTTCTTATTCTTTCCTACTCGAGAATTATATATCCTTCATATCCTTCAAACGATACAAATGGCGCGAACGTCTCTGCATTATCCCACATCTTCTTCCTCCCTCTTCCGCGAAGCTCCTCAAACTTGGGGGAGGGAGAGAGAATGTGTAGAATCGAGAGAATCGAGTCACGTCCACGGTACAGAAATTTCGGTTGGAGGCGAGAAAAGTCGAAGGGGAAGATTGTCGGCGCGGGAAGGGAGGGGGTGACTTTCGACGAGAGACGAGTGGCGCGCGCGTATATACGGAGGGATAGAAACAAGTTGGGCGGTGGAGCGTTGAGAAAGTTTCTGGTCGTCGCTAAAGGTAAGGGAAACTTTCCAACTATACCCGAGTTTTGTCTCGCGCAATTAGAAGTTCCCTGTATTATTCATAGCTAACGTTGCTCCACCTAGTCCCAACGGCTCCCCTCCCCCACCGACCTTCCACCTTCCATCCACCCGCTTCTTGCGTCTTCCGCCTTCGATACCGCCTTCGAATGTCGGGGAGCTTCTGTGGCCCGCTTCTTCGTAACGCGCAAAACTCAAAGACCACCAACGAGAGAGGCGCACAAGTCGCGCACGGTTCATGAATTTTAATGAAATCTCCCATCTCACCCCGGAGAGATGGAACCTCTTTCGTGTATATCCACTCCCCTACCCTTTTTCTCTCTCTCTCTCTTTCCTTCCTCTCTTTTATTCTCCTCCTGATCTACGCTCTTTACGCGCCACTCGATATTCGCCACGAGGATTCCCTCCCTCGTTTCGCAACTATTCCACGAATCCAAGCGTGCATCGAGTAAGCTGCACCTCCAATCATCACTGGGGCATTAACAGAATTCTAATTGTATCCAATCGTATTGTATCTCCGTCCAAAAAAAGAGCGTATCGATAATAATAATAATAATAATAATAATAATAATAATACAAACGAAAATTCGTTTCACGTAAAATTAGAAATCTTTTTCGATTCGAGAGAGAAAGAGAGGGTGGATAATCGAGTAATGGGTTAAACGAGCGTTCGAAGCCTCGCGATAAAACGAAGCCTCGAATCGATCGATTAATGACGAACTAACTGCGCGCACGCGATACAGAATGTTATAAGAGTGGAAGGGGAGGGAGAAAGGGAGAAAGGTTCGTTCTTACACGCCACCGCACAATTCATCCCCCCCCCCCTATAAAATTATCCTGATACGGTTTTCCAATGGGAGAACGTACGTACGTACGATGCTCGGCTCAAGGACGAGCTGTCACTCTCTTGTCATCTTGTACCCGGATGGAATTGAAATGGAATTAAATTAATACGATAACGGTTGGCCGCTGTATGTACGGCACGTAATAAACCGTATACACTGAGGCGTTGCACACTTACCGAGGCGCGGGGGCTGCGGAGAAGGAAGGTCGACATCGCGTGTCTTGTTGGATTTTCCACGAACGGAGGCAACAAACAAACTGGTGATACTTATTTCGTGCCAAGGAACGCGCGGTTATTGTTATTCTCGAGGGTGGGACGCCATTCAACCGTCACCTCGTACGTCTAACCCCTCGAACGGAGGGGGCGGCGAGAGATGGAACGCGTCCCAAATTTACACGCCTAGTATCATAGAGATCGGGTTGAGTTTACTTAGTGGGATGAATTTTGCAATAAGTTCGCGACAGAGGGTTCTAAGGAAATGGTGATAATCGAGAAAATCAAAATTTCTTTTCAATTTTGAATAATAACCACGAGATAGTTCGAGTAAAGTACTTTTGCTTCTTTTAAAAAATATTAGAATTTTTTTAATTCTGATTTATATAACTATTCATTTCGAAGAATTATATTTTCTTGGCTGTCTTTGTGATAATCTAAGTGCACACTAATAAACGAGTATGCATTTATATCTGTAAAATAATATTACTTTTCTTTAGAAAATTTCAATTACAACAAAATTATAAATTCAAAGTAGATTTTCGAAATTTGCAAATACTCGGTAAACCAGTTTGAAATGAATGAAAATCTTAAACCTTTCTATAAATATTCCAATAAAATCTTTTCTCTTCGCTCATATTTATAAATTAATTATATTTTGCAATTGCAGAAAAGCATCGTGGTTGAAAACGAAGAAGAAAGATTCGGGCAAAGGAACCGATGACCCGAAAAGAGAAACTGATTAGAATTCGAAAAAGAGGAGGAGGAGGAGACGAATGAATCGAAGAAAAAAGGGCAAGGTTATATTCCATCGGGAACGAAAAGGGCCTAACGATCCACGGTACGAGCTTCTCTTCGCCCCATGCAATCTCCATAGAATTACCATACGATTAAGAGAATACCGACCTCCGGTGTACGTACACCGGGGCCAACATTAGCCCTCGAGAGTCTTCCAATTAGCCTCTCGAAAGATCGTTCTTCTCTCGTCTATATAGATCGCGCCAGAGTTACCGGAGAGAGGACATAAGATCTCGGATATATGCGAGCCGAGATAATCAGGGTAAGCGTGGAAAAAAAAAAAAAAAAGTGCGCGTCCAACATCAAAAATCGTATTTTGTTGCAACACTTTCTTCGTTATACACGTACAATGTACCTAGTAAGTAACGATATAAAGTAATTGAAAAAAAAAAAAAAAGAAAATAGAAGTTGTTATTAAGTTTCGCGAAAAAAAGATACTTTGGAATTTTAGCACCTGACAACAAACGGAGAATAAGCAAGATAAACGTACTTTAATCCTTATATTCGATTTAAATATTTTATTATTAAAATTTGATTACTATAAACTCGATGATATATCCAAAGTAGCATAAAATGCCAGAAGAAGAAAGAATAATTCTAATTCTGTATCTGTATTCACGAAAATTTTACATACGTTTATATATTTTTCAGATTAATTATTAGGAGCGATTGGGTAGAGGTAGACGCGTATGGGCCAGGATGACGTATATCCGCAGGCGCGTGTTAAGCACGTGAGAGCACGTAGAGGCGAGCAGAAAAGAGTGTATTGCGTCGCGGACATGGCGGAACTCCCGTCGCATTCTCCTTCTTCTTCCTTCCACCACCTCCCTTCCCCCCGCTTTACGAGCTTATTTTACTGGATTTTTATGATATAACGTACCCGCACCTAGCTCGAGCCCCGAAGTTTATAGGTTTGTGAGATTTTATCGTGGCGTAACGTATGGTTTGTTAAATCGACCCCCTGCGCAACACACGCGTGGCCGCCGATTCACGTACGAGGAGGAGCACTCGAACACGCACGATGAATTCCGCAAAGGGGCCTCTTGCCGGTTTTAGATATTTATCGCGCGGTACGACGACCCAAGTGGATCGCTTGTTTATTTTTCCAAACTCCTTTCGAGTTTTTCGTTTCCCACCTCCTCAGAAATTCTCGAGAACTCTTCGTTCCACCCCTTCCACTCCCGCTTGTTCCGTGACTCTTGTTATCGGACGATACTTGTTGCCGATTATAAACGGCGATTAAAACGATTCGGATCGAGATAGAGGATTTGGAATTTGGAACGGGGTTCGAAAAAGATAACCAATCTGATCGATCTTATTATTATTTTAGAAAATAATTTTAGATTTTAGAAAACTTGATCATTTCTATGGTCATTCTATGGTATTTCGCGCGTCGACAAAATAATTGTCAAATATTTCTAAATAAATAAAACGCATTTTGTTATTTATACCATTTATATATATATATATATATACGATTAAAAATCTGTTACGCAATTTCGTTTCTCGAGATTCGAGAAATTACTCATCCACGTGTATTTATAAATATAAACGTTGCGAGACTCAAGATTCGATATAAACGGATCTCAAAAACTGATTTAATTATCAAGCGCAATAATAAAATCCGATTCAACGTGCTCCTCTTCCTATCATCTTATTCTCGCGCGCCTCTCATACAATCCTCGTTAGCCAACACCCGCGCACACGTTCAAAACAAACTCGTGAATTAGAATACATCGATAATGGAGTTAACGCTTTGACCGAACCGCGATAAAATCGAGCGGTATAGTATATGCAATAATTGCGCCGCCAACGTACTACGTATATTATATTCCCGCGCGAATGCTTTTTACGTCGCGTTAATTGTACGTTGAACGGTGTATCAAAGGATCTCTGGTAGGTAGGATCTTTGGTATCGATCAGAGATTGCGCACAAGGGGGGAGGGGAGGTTCTTTCGCGAGGGCGATGACCATAACGACGACTTCCGGTCAGTAACTCGGCGCAATTAAAGCGACTTAAGTGCAATTCCGTTAACGGGACAGCCAGTGTAACTGTCGTGTACGACTTGACAGCACAATGCCTCCTCGGCTCTCTTGGATTTCCTTTTGTTCCCCGAGTATCGTTACTTACGCCGGCTCGGATCGTTGCGCGCCATCTTTTATACGATACTTTTTTTCTCTCTCTCTATCTCTCTCTCGCCATCCATTACGCTTCTCGTCGAACGAAGGAAGATACCGCGCACGTGTATGTATATACATATATATATATATATATGTTTGTGTGTGTACGTGCGTGTAACATGGGGCACAGAGGTGGAGACACGTATACACGTCGGTAATATTCGGCCGGCAATAAGTCGAACGTAAGGTTGTTCCAAAAATATCAACGATGCAAGGTTATCTCGTTTCCCTCCCGTGTATTTTTGGATTTTCACAAACACCGGCGTCCAATCCTCCTGTTTCCCGAACAATAACGCCTACGTCAACTCTAACACGTTAACAAATGCGCGTGTATCTTATCTATGCCGGGCCGGGCATTACGGTAACATTATTGCTTGATAATGCAATAAGCTTTTATCTTCACCTATAAATATACACGCGTGTATTGCAACGAGTGAATCGAATGAATGTTTCGTGCGGTAACAGAAGAATGGCTCATCTTTTACACGCTTCTTCCCTGAAATCTGGCCCGGATTTCATCGTTTTCGAAAAATTCGATCCGGATTTTCCATTCTACGCGATTCACTGATCAAATTTTAGAAGGTTAGAAGGGGATAATTGTAGGAATTGTAATAAATGGAAAGTAGTTGGATATTCCTATCGTTTGAAAAATTGCACACGGTCGTTTCAATTATGCAAATGTATATATAATGTAATATAATTGGATACATATTTTATATTTTAGTAGTAAGTACGTTTTAATATAATAATAAATAATAATAGTGAAGAATCGAGCATTAAATAATTATAAACGTTAAAAAAGTTATTTTTAAAATTGTAATATTTGATATATTGTTATGTACAGTAATTTATTATTTCCTTTTTTTTAATTATATTGCAGAATATTTCAGTATAATCTATAAGTATAATAAGTATAATCTATAAGTGAAAATGTTAAATGCATAAAGTTTGTCATAAACACTTCGATGCAAAGTTACAGTTAAAAAATATTAAACCTGAAAAAGTTATATACACAACTGTAACTATATAATAAAGTATTTACAGACAAATTTCATTAGGAATTAAAAGATACATTAAAATTTCTACTATGGAATCGTGCTACAAATTTAAAAAAAAAAATTAAAGACTCAAAAAAAATACATACTACTATTCAAAAATTTGAAAATACATATTTCCAATTATAGCTGCATCGAATTTTCTCCTAATCAATAATTTAATTTGACAAACTTTAGAAAAAATATTCCGTGCCAACAATATTCTAACTTTCTTTTTTAATCTTTAAATTCTAAAAAATATGTCAAATGTGTCACTAATATAACATACACATTCAAAAATCTTATTTCACCTATTGCTATTTCTCTTATTAAAAATTTCACAGGAGAAAAAAAAAAAAAAAAAAAAGAAAAAATTTGCTTTTCTTCAAAGACACACTATATACTAATATACACTACTACGTATTGTGCAATCGTTCGAGCAGAAAGAAACATCGTATAAACCCCTTCCCCGAGAGCATTTTCCCGTGGCAACAGGAACCACCGTGAAACGTCTCGATGTTAAGTAAAAGCTCTCACCTCGGCGTCCACTGGTAAATATACCGAAGCTCGGTGTGCAACCTTAAAAACTTTTCGTAATAAATCAGTGCACAATACGACAGGCTGGAATCGGACAAATCTCGTTAGTCGGGTCGAAGAAGTTTGTGCCGGGAGAAAGAGAGAAAGAGGGGAAGATAGGAGGCAGAGAGAGAAAGAGAGAGAGAGAGAGAGAGGGAGGGAGAGGGAGAGGGAGAGCGAGAGAAGAGGAAAGCCGGTTCACCTTGGTTGCTGGAACCCATCTGCATGCGAGGACCGCGGATGGGGAAGAAGGGGGAGAGAAGAAAAGGACAAACTAAGGAGAAGAGGTGGAAGAGGAGGAGAAGGAGGAGAAAGAAGAAGAAGAAGAAGAAGAAAAGGAAATCGAAGCTAGGGGAACGACATTCCAACTGGGGTCGGGATGAGAAGCGTCATCTCTTGGAAAACCGACGCTACCTTTCTTCTACGTTTCGCCAACCATTGGAGCCCAGCGAGCAAATATCAGAAACGTGCATGATCCCTGCATGATCATCGTAATAAATCGCGCAGATAAAAATTTGGGCGAGATGAATTAATTAGAAGAAATTTCTGAAAATTTCTCTAATTCGAATTACTTAAAAAATAACGAGATAACGCGTGAATATTTTAATCCGCTATATATAATAATAACTTCTCTGTAAATCAGATTACAGGGAATGGCGCGTTTAATCATAATGTACGGCGCGTGTTACGTCAAACGGAGTAAATTACATTATTAATTCTTCTCGAACGCGATGCTTCATTTAGCGGCTCGCCTATGTGACGAAGAAACATTATATAGAATCGCTAATAAGAGACATTGGTAATTGTAATTGATTGCAACTGTACTGGAACGGTACGAAAGTTCCAAATGGAAGATAAATCTTTCAGTGAGACGCGATGGCAGGAAGATTGCGAGAAACTGAGGATTTTTTTCAATACGGATACGAGGCATATTTGATCGATTTCAAAATAATTATATAGGAATAAGAAAGTGACGATTATTTATCTTGGAAATAAAACTATGATTTATATCAACTCCTTTTTTTTTCTTTTTTTTTTTTTTTTTTTTATTTACATTTATGAATCATTAATTTTCTTACAGGCTCGGTTAATTTTCAATACCGACCCAATGACAGTGAAAAATTTACAACGAATGAAGTTTGATTTCTGAATGATTCAGTGTATAAGTGTGAAAGAATAATCTTTACGGTTAAATCATCATTGCAATTATATTGAAATACGAAGCTAGAAATAGAAAATAGTAAATCTTGCAGTAGACGCGATAGCAAGAGATTACAGGGAATTAAGAATTTTTTTAACAGATGCTTAAGTGTGACGAAAAGAGAAAGAAGTGCAAACACAACGAACTTTTACGTGTTCGGAAGGAAACTTTATATAAGTTAAATTATCGTAGGCATAGCGTGTAAAATCGCGTGAGACAAACAAATATGCGATATGTTGCGCAATCCTTTAATTAAACTGAGCATCATCTAATTAACGTAGAACATACAATTTACTCTTATCAGAGGATGATGTTCATTAAGAAAATTGTAGACAAGCTCGTTAATTATTTTTCGAACGCGTTCAATAAAAAGTTAAGGGCATCTATCGGTTCTATAAGATCTTCAATTCCATTTGTATTTCAACTTTTCGTAATTTCGTTGTTTTCTGGATACGTATAACATACGTATATTTTTTCTATACGTTATTATTATCTTCTAATATATATTTTTTTGTTATCTTTATGTTTACATTTTAAAAAAAAAATTTGATAATAATAATAATTATAAGTAGATACAATTTTTCTTTATCGGTTATTCATGATAAAAAAATATCTTTTTACGACGTTTTCGTAAAGAAGATACGATGCATTAAAATTCGAAGCCTATTTCAAAAAAAAATATTTCTACAATATATCCCTTAGTTTCCAACCAACTGTTCTTCTAATCTTTACATTTTACATTTCGCTTCCGGTAATAACAAATTGTAATATAATATAAAGTACAATATATTTACACCTAATTAATTACTAAATAAATATTACAAAAAAATACAACAGCATACCATTTCTGTGATCATCGTGTATTTATCACTGATCAAATTTTCAATATAAGCGAAATCGAGGAATTGAAAGGGTTAAACCAATCTTTCTGAACCCTTATAAAATAACATTTATTTTTTTCTTTTCATTTTCACGATGAGCGAGAAAACAACGCCACCGATTCGAAATCAAGTGGCAATTTAAAGCTCGGCATCGAAGAAAGCAATTAATTCGCGATTATTCAAGATTGCAGGAAAAGCGAGATTGGCCCGACCGAAAGGTCACTTACGGAAACACTTACGGCGTGGATGTGCGAAATAAAACAGAATTACCGCTGGAAGGCGGCCAAATTGAATATGGATTTTTAATTGTTACGGCACAACACGACCGCGGCGTAGCAGTTTCAGAAATACGGTGTGTAATGCGGTGTCGCGCGTCGATGCGACGACGCAGTCCCCGCTCCGGTTTAATTAAATGACGATAAATCGAAAGAGATAGGGAAAGAGTTGACAGCGAGACGGGGAAGGGCGATGGGGAGGGGGGTGAGGGGGAGGTTGCTACATAACCGATTGCAGTCAAGTTGTATTTCGAAACTCGCGTATACGTTACTCGCGCTGACAAACAATAAATAAAGTTGACCGCCAATCGGACAACCAAGCTAGCAATCGATAACGACCACTCTTTGATTAATTACACGGTCACACGCGATCCTTCTTGCGAATTAACTATTCGCTATTTTAGAATTTAGTTTTCCAATAATAGAAGATGGGCTATTGGGAATTTCGTCACGTTCTTTTTTTAATTTTTCTTCTTTTTTGTTTTGCGATAGTATTCGATATATAATAGAAATATAATTGTGAATTTATTTTTTTTTCAAAGCTATACGTATTTAAAGTTAGTCTTAGTGAGCTTGTGGTTCGGGTTTTAGGTTACGTAATATTAATCCTTTGCAGACGAATGTCACCCTTAGAATTAAATTACGTTAAATTTAATTAATTTAATTCTGGTATACATTTGATAGTGAGAAAATTTTTATAAAATAGCAAATATCTTTGCTTATTCCTAATATATAAGTTTTTATATTATGTAGAAAATATTCTCGACTTGTCGGGAATCGAAAGAGTAAAAAATCGTTCGCAAAGGATTAAAGATTATATTTCGTCATCGAAATATCTTCGAAATATTATCAAAAAATACAAAAAATATTTAGAAAAATATATATATCCTTGCTATATAAGTGTAATTTCATTAAATCTCGATTCGAATCGAATTTTAAAAAATTAAATACAAAACAAAAAATTCCACTTCTCAGAAAAGAGATTTCACGCCTTGAAATGATTGTATTTCTGGTATTGGATCTACGTCGATAGCGGTGAGGAATATTTTTAGGAGATCACGGTATGTGGCGTCGACGATTATACCACCGCTGTGAAGAACTATTCAAAGAAAAGATCTCTGAGCGTGGAAGGAGGAGGAGAGGAAGAAAGAGAAGAAGAAAATGGATTAGGGGTTGGTCAAAAGCGGGTTCGAGAAATCCCGCGGATTTTCGAGCTTTCTCTCTTTCTCTCCTTCCTTCCCTTTCCCACCCCTCTCTCTTTCTCCCAACTATCTTCCCAACTAGGGATCTTTGTACATCCCATGGGAAATCGGCCTAAACGGGGTTGACCAAAACAGGTTTTCAAAGATCAACGCGTTTCGAAGGAGAACTGTTTCGAATGACCGTGACAACGCAACGAAGCAATCGGTCATGATACGAGATATTCAAATGAGAATACAGTCCATTAAAAATAGATCTCTCGGCCGAGCGAAGAATGGAAAGATACATTTTTCTGTTTCAATACGTGATTTCCTCGTGACATTTCGAATTATTTTATAACGCTGTGCGCAAACGAATGAATGAATCATTGAAAGATAAAAAAAATATATATATATATATATATTTCTCGGCAGGTGTAATAAAAATCTAGTGTAACATTCGTAATATCAGTACAAGCTGCTACACAACGTTTATCGGTCGCGAATAAGAGAGAGAGAGAGAGAGAGAGAGAGAGAGAGAGAGAGAGAGAGAGAGAGAGAGAATGGGGAGAAATCTGACTTGGTACGGTCCTGATCCGAAGTTATCCGAGCTCCGCGAGAGAGCCGATTATATTAAATGGCTGGTAAAACGGTCTGCTTAACATAGCGTTTATCTGCTCCTCTTGGTTTTAGTACTTTTTCACTGCCTCGTCAGCCATTGCCCATAAACTCTACTACAAGCCTTGCCTCTTTTTCCCTCTTCATCCCCTGTCGCTTACTCTCTGCTACCCCGTACAATTTTTCTCCGTACCTTCGGCCTGACCTACGCGTATATGCGCGCCCATGTGCCATGGGCGAGAACGCGCGTGTATACTTAGCACGACTCATAAAGAATATAGAACCATTAAAACGACTCATCCTCTTGAGTGTGCTCATCATACTTTGACGCCTTTTTTGTTTACATAAATCCTCTTTACGCTTCTCGACACCGTTTCACTTTCTATATCAGACATCGAAAGAGCTCTTTCATGAATGTAATTAAGGGTGGGCATTCAGGGCGAGCCCTGATGTTTTGTCAAATATTATATATTGTTCGTGTCCGCAGCAATTAGCGGGGACACAATTGCGTAGAGAACGGGACGTTTTTTTTACACGTAGGATTCTCCGCAAAGAGAAAACATACGTAAAAAATGCAAACGACCGATACGTAATCGATAATTACGACAACCTTGAATTTTTAATTAATACACGAGTGGAGCCTGTTTTCTTTCTCAATGAATAATAACGTCAATACGATCGAATGAATTTACTTCTCTAAATACTAAATTAAAAGATAACCAACTTTATGAATATTTTATCGATTATTTTATGCTTTTTCAACGTATAAAACGACCATCGTTTCGTAATCAAGGATAGCATGCCTCTTTTTTCTCAATTTTATCAAAGAAACGTACACAACGGGCACCGTACGTGGAATGTCGAACCCTCAACCAGCACAATACCACCCTCGCCGCGAGAACGAAGAAAACTAGCAAGGGAAAAACGAAAAAGAGAGGGGGAGGGGAGGGGGAGAGGGAAAGGGGAGAGGAGAAAGGAAAGAGGAGAGA
>NW_025223361.1:1052306-1107300 GCF_014066325.1 Apis laboriosa | reverse complement strand
GAGAGAGAGAGAGAGGGAATGTGTAGATGTACACATATACTTATAGAGGAACGACGTGAAAGAGGGTGGCTTAGCATGAGGGGCGTGGTGGCCCCACCACCCCCATCAAACGACCAGGCAGAACTACTTTTGGGGTAGCCGACCCACACACCTCTTTCTCTACCTCAATCCTCCCTCCTCCTCACTCCTTTCCCATCCCCCGAAGTTCGGGCCAAGCCAGCCACCCCTCGTACCCCAAAAATAATTGCGCGTTTCGTGGTCTCTTGATCCGCGCGTAAAAGTAATCCAAACATCGCATAAAAATTATGTTTACGAGTTTCGAATGGGCGCAGGGGTCGACCCTGCAGGGTAGACGACACTGCACCACACACCGAAAATGTATCAACAGTCTCTCTCTCCTCTCATCTAGATAGGGATCTCTTTCTAGGAATTTCTCGAATTGTTTAGAACTCACATGCGAAGTATCAGAATGGGCGCGGGAGTTACGAGGTGATCGTCCGTACTTTTACGAAGTGTTCTTTTATCTTTGTGTGATGGTGGTATCTATTTAATCGGCAATTATTTACAGTGATTTTAGATAGATGGTAATTGCTAATAAAAAACTAGATTATTGTGGATTACATTAAAATGAAAGTCACGAATAATAAAAGCAATAATAAAAGCAACTTTGTCTTGAGTCGCGATTATTTACCGTGTATCAATAAATCAATACTTATCTTAATATTCTACAAATATAAATATCGATAAGTATTAATATTTGTGTCCTTGTAAAGACACAAATTGTAAAGAACAAGAAGGAATAGTGAAAAATAGAGACTCACCTGTTTTCTCTTTAATTTCACACAAAACTGAAAACAGGGCTGGCTTCATTCTGTGACAGTTTAAAGTATGTTTTCTGGAAAAAGAAAAAAAAGATAATAATAATAATAATAATGATAATTATTAATTAAATTATATTCGATTAAAAGTTTATTAGATATTATATTATACAATATCTATTTTAGCGAGATGGATTTTAAAATACTATGACGTTTTAGCTTATACTTATATCGTAACTTAATCGTATACTAATAGTGTGAAGATAAACTCTTATCGCATATTTGGAAGTCTATATACAATTTGTCATCTAGTACATATATATTCGTCATTTAATAGTTTATCAAGTTATAAAATGATAAAGAGACATTATAAAAATAATCATCACATTTTAAAATCGTCACATAAGATTCAAAATAACGAACATAACCTGTACTCATGATTATTTTTTATATTTAGCAAATATTTTAATGACTTAGAAAAAAAAAAACTCAAATATATTTCCATGAGATTAATATTCCAATATAATAAGAAAATATTTAAAAAAGCAAAAAGTGATATAAAATAATTATAAAAGTAATGATAAAATTTAAAATATTAAAAAAAAATGGCGGCTGAATCAGGAACGGGACCAACCTCGCTTGTGCCTCGTCCAAGCTTTGATCGGTGATATTCATAATTTGTTGCAAAATCTCACTGATATCCTGTTTTCTAGCCTCAACAGCCTGATCCGGACCTTGTGTTGCAGTTCCATCCACAGGTCCCATACTACCATATCCGGCAGTATTTTGGGCCCCCTGACCCTGATTTCCTCCCATCAGACCCACACCTGATCCTCCGTGTTGCAGCATTCTGCTAGTTTCATCCATCAACTGTAGACTACAGCACTAAGAATATTATTCGTCGCCGTTTCTTTCCTTCTTTTTTGTTTCCGTCGCAAGAGTGAATTTGTTCACACAACACTCGCGGATGTATATCGTATACCAGATGATGCGGAAAAACACGACTGTACAAACAAACGTCCCGTTCTTTCACTTTATGATTGATAAAAACTTAATCATGATAAAAAAAAAAAAATAACAAAGGGCATTGAGAATGAAATAAACAGCAAGAAAAGAGGGAAGAACAAAAAGCAAGAGAAGAAAAGAGGAAAAAAAGGGAGCGAGAACAAGTTAAAATGATACGTAAGAGACAAAGGCCATAGCAATGGAAGAAAGAATTAGATGCCGAAATAATTCGGATATCGTTAACCACTACAGTAGAAAAATATTGTAACAATCTTTTCTGTTCTCGCCACTAAAGAACGTTATGCCAAACATTTTCTTGCGAATCCTCGTGAATTCATCCATTTTTACATATAGAACGTTAATTTAATTTTATAATAGCAATGTCTAAATTATGAGCCTACTAGAAAGCCTGATAGTTCACTAACAGGCTCAGGATGAAACGTTCTCTTCTTTCTTTTTTTCTTTTCCGACCTTCCGCTCACGTTGCCAGCGCCACAATGATGATTCCTGTATCTCGAGGAAAATATGTTTCACGCACGTGCTTTATCTCTCTCTCTCTCTCTCTCTCTCTCTCTCTCTCTCTCTCTCTCTCTCTCTCTCTCTCACTCGTGCGACATTTCATATGGAAGCCAGAGAAAATAATAATGCACTTGCAAAAATATCATTTTACACGAATAATGTATCGAAATCCTCGAAAAAATGAAGCAATTCATAAGAATAAGAAATCCCTATAATACGCCGTACGCTTGACTTGGAGGTTATGCCGCCGTGGCCTTTGTCTCTTACGTATCGTTTGGCGTTTTAACTTGCTCTTGCTCCTCTTTCCCGGCCTCATTCCCTCTCTTTCTCTCGCTTGCTTATTCGCTTGTTCACTCTTTCACTTTTTCTTTTTGCTCTTTTCTTGCTGTTTCTATCTCTCTCGATGCCCTTCGTTTTTATTCCTGCTTGCCTTTTGTTCATTACCTTTCTCACTATTATATATTTCCTTCCTTGCTCAAGAACACTCACATTACGTCTAATAACAGTTTCTAGTTTGCTATACACACTATAGAGATGATGAAAATGGTGCCTTCGGCAGCTTTAAACTTGACGGATTGTCGGATTTTACGTATACGTGGTTATGTCGACGGTCGGCGTCGCGCCCGGCCCGCACTCTCCTTTCACTTGTTCTTTCCTCTGCTCAGCAAGGATACTTGTATAAGCTGAGGAAAATCGGCGTTCTTCGAGCCATCCGCGCACGGACGTCACACACCAACTCTCCGCCTTACAAGGCAACGCGCGGACCGACCGTTTCTGTCGCTCTTTTCACTCTTCTCGGCCGCGAGCGACTGCTACGCTCCTGATACACGCACGTGTTCGTGCGTTCGTGTATACATCAAAGCTTGGTGTGCGTACATGCGTGCGCCAATCGGCGGCCATAATAGCCGCCTCGACCAATCAGAATGGCTGATTCATTTCCTTCTTTTTCTACCTAAAGCCCTTTTCTCACTTGCTCTTGTGTATTATTATCCGCGTGCGCATCCATTTTATTTATGATGCGATTTCACCGCTTTTCCTAATCCTGTTCGCTTAACCTGTATCCGTGAACTTCAAATTTTTACAAAGCTTCATAAAAATACCTTGAAACTGATCCTTTGGAATATTATTCCAAAATATTATATCAAAAATATATGTTTTCGTAAAACAACGTTTTTTACCTCGTATTTCAACAGGCGCAAACTCCGCCCATTACTTCAACTTCTTTTTTTTTTCATCACCACTAATATTTAATCATGAACATTTACAATATTATTATATACAATTTTATAAAAAAAATTAAACAAAACTAAAAAATTTGATCGAACTTTTGTCTTATTGAATACCGTACAAATAAAATGAAGGTACTTCGTACTTGGAAATGTAAATTATGAAGACGAGAATGCGCAAGTCCATTGTAAAAATATGGCTACATAGTCGGCCATTTTTATAAAGCGGGAAGACTCGAATATTAAAATATAATATTTAATCATATTTATATTTATATATTTTTAATATTATTATTAAAATTCAAAAGATATTTTTTTTATTATTCTTTAATAAATATTTCATATATGAATATGTACAAATTATAAATTTAAAGGTTACAAAATGTACATCCATATACGTTTCTATGTAGAATGTATTATTCTATGTTCGGTTTTATTCTCAAAATTTATAGATTGTATACAAGTTAGTTCAAATTTTAAAACGTGCACGAATAATACAATTGTGCTTTATATTATAATATATTTATATAGTATTACATATTTTGAGATTATTTTGAGATTAATATATAAAAATTAACACAATATTTTTTAATATATAAGTTTAATATAGTGTATACGTGTAGAAAAAAGATTATCGTATTCAAATTACTTTATACTTTAAATCATTGCTTATTATTTATTGTATATATATTTTAAAAATAAGAATGGATTATGAAAAATATTACGATCGGAGAGGAGATGGAAGTTATGTTATACATTTTCCTAATAACAAAGGATTAACTATGAAAGAGGTTAACACTATATTTTCCTCGTTTGGTAAAGTTTTATCCGCAGATGATCGTGGTCAACCTAATGGATTATGTTTTGTAAAATTAGAAACGGCTGAAGATGCAAAACAATGTATTGAAGCTTTTAAGAATCATAAATTTATTAAAATTTTACCACACATAACTAAAAAATTTGTTAATGTAAAAAGAAAATCATACAATGAAAATAAGAAAGCATTTAAACAAAATTTTACTGTAAATAATTCAGATAACAACATCAAAAACAACAATATCAATAGCAATGATTTATATGCAAAAAAGATTCAAGAAAAATGCAATCAGTCTGATTCTAATATATCAGAATCAATATCTATGAAAGATAATTTTAATGATGATATAAAAATTGAAGAAAATAAAAAATCTACATCAATATCATCCTTAAGGCACCTTTTAAAACTTAAAAATTTACGAAAAACTGCATCAAGTACTTCAATTTCATCAGAAGCTACTAATGAAAATTTGAATAGATTGGAAGAAATTCCGTTTAATGAAACGGAAATTCCATCATTGGTATCTATTGACAAAAAATATAAATCACACAATATTAAAGTTCCTTCATCATCAACAAAGGTTATTCCGACACAAGAAGTAATTGTAGCTAATATACATCCAAATATAAGTATACATTATATATTACATCTTTTTGAAAAATATAATCCAATATCAGTATCACTTATGATGACAACACCAAATACTAGAATATTATATTGTCATGTTTATTTCAAAACATATGAAGAAGCATATTCAACAATGAAAGAATTTGATAAATATTCTCTACATGGGAAATATCTTATTGTTTTGACATCTGAGAAATTGATAGAAGAAGCGCTTTAATGATGAACACATATATATATATATATATTTTTTTTTTTTATTTTACGATTAATCACTTAATAAATATTGAAATAAATTTACAATATTATTTTTGTATTATACAAATATATGTGAATTATTATTTTCTTTGATATTTCTTTAGCATTCATAACCAATAATAATTTTTTAAATCACATTAAATCACGAAACAATATCAATATATAATATATGAAATATTAATAATTTTTGTACGCTTGCATAAAAATATTCTTTACAATTTAAGTTATTCATTATTTGTATAATTCACAAATGTAAATAATTTATTTACAATGATGTTATTTTTTGTATAAAATTTACAAAATTTATGTATTTTTTTACAATAAAAATTTTATAATATATATTTATGAATAATTAATTTATTTTAATTTAAATCTTTTTAAAATAAAATTTATACTTTTTGTACCTTATAATAAACAGAAATGTATATAGAATTGTAAAATTATTTTTGATAAATTTATAAAATCCTATATTTGAGTTTGCGCATTAGATTGTAATTTCTAACCTATATAGTTTTTAAAAGTTAAGAGTGTGTTTGTAGCTTGTAGTTTATTTCGTGATATTAAATTTATATTCTAACATAACGTACGTGTGTGTTCTAGAAGTATGCAGTTAAAAATGTCAAATTCATTTGATAAAAATTATGTGAAACAATTATTGCTACAAGAAAATGAATTTATTTTGAACATATTTACTAAAATGCCATTGCCTATGTCTGAGCTAGGTATAAATATAAAAACAATATAATCTTATAAATATTTATAAAATTTGCAATAATAATAAAAAATAAATTTTTTTTAGTTTCAGATGAGAAAGATAAATTAGTGACATATAATAAAAAAAAAATATCAGGAGGTTTCTATTACTTTTAAAAAATAATCTAATTTACCTAATTAAGCTTGCTTTAAATTTATTATACATAAATTTTCTGTTTTCTATTTTTTTATAGACAATATCTTTCCAAATTTAATTGGAAAAGCAAAAAGAGCACATACATTTGAAGAATTGCATGCTAAATTGGAAGGATTAAAGAATGTTAAACGATTAGGATATAAAGAAAAGCAATTAAAAAAGAATTTGAAAACTAAAATAAAAAAGATGTCGAAGAAAAAAGAACGAATAATGCAAAAAAATTTAGTAAAAATAGAGCAAAACATAACCGATTTATCTAAAATCAAAAAAGAAGATAATGAAATACCAAAGATTCCACGACCAAAACCAGTGTTTAATTCAGAAGGTAAGATGGTATTTAGCAAATTTGATTTTTCTGAAATTGGAACAAAAAAGAAACCACCTAAGAAAGATGCAAAGAAAATGCTACTCGAGGTGAAACAAAAACAAGAAAAGTTAAAAGAAATGGAACAATTAGGTGAAAAGGAAAAAATAGAAGAAATTAAAGAAAAAGATATATGGAAGTCTGTTTTAGCAAAAGCTAGTGGTGAAAAGGTAACAAAGAAATACTTGAATAAATAATTATTAAAATATTTAATATTATGTCTATACATATATTTTCGATAGGTGAAAAATGATCCAGATTTACTTAAAAAAACATTGAAAAGAAAAGATGATAAAAAAAAACGGAGTGCTAAAAAATGGGAATCTAGATTAGAAAATGTGCAGAAAGGAATTCGAGAAAGGCAAGAAAAACGACAAGATAATATTATGAAAAGAAAGAAAGAAAAGAAGATAAATAAATTAAAAAAAGCAGCCAAAAAGGGACGAATAATACCTGGATTTTAAATATGACATAAAAAATTATATATAAATCATTTTCAATTTTATTTCCATAATTTGATTAATTTTTTATATCGAAGGCAGTCAAAAATATGCATAAATATTATTTGCATAATCATTAGAACAATTTTTTACTAATATATAATGTTATTCGCGTCAGAATACAATAGAATTATTTTTACATAAATCAGATTTTATTATACATAATTATCTTATTTATGTGATATATCTACATTGTTATTTAATAATAATAATATGAAAATTAATTTTAATATGTATATGTTATAACATGAATTTCATAAAAATTGAATGTAGTGTTATACAGACAGTACGATGGTTTTTAAGCATTTATTTACACATTATGACTTGTATTTGTATTTGTACATTATATTAACAAATTCTTATTTACACTAATATAACACAGTGTACATTATTAGGAATTTTTCATGATGTAAAAAGCGATCTGTCAATAGAATGTTGCACAATTTATCAGTATAAAATTTACTCATTAATTTTGAATAAGTATATGTGCAAAATTTCTTTGTAAAGATAAGATTTCTATTATATAATTGTCTCTTTATACTTAATGTTATTTAATATTGCGGCACTTTTTATGATAAATTTTATAATTTCTCAGTTTTTTGAAATTAAATGAGATCAATCTCATACTTTTTGCTAATTTCACAAAATGTTTATTTTATTATAAGTTTTTTAGTAGATTATAGGTAAATCAAGAACGAGAGCTTCGATGTAACCACCCTCTTCAACTTCCTGCTAGGTATCTCCAAGAGCTGAAGATACAGCATTAGCGTGTGTTAATGCTGTCCATAAAGGGCTATGATCTACTGGTACTGGTACCGATTTCGATGGTCGAGGAGACCTGCAAATAATAATAAACAATTTTTATTTTCATATCTTTTTTTCATATAAATAATTTATGATACATAATATATATTCAAAAGATAACAATTTGAAACAAAGATATCGTATCAATAATGTAAAAATTTTAAAAATTTTCTGAAGACAAATCAATGAAGAACAAACTTTATTGTTAGTGCTTTTGTCATAAAAAATATATGTAATTCTTTTTTCTCTCGTTTAGTTTATAGAAATAAAAATGAAATGTTTTTATTACAATATATAATACATATAAAGAATAAGAATCTTACCTAGGCGGTACCAAAACTGAATGCTAATCTGGACTACTCAATTCCAATGCAGTACTTTGTTCAGGATCCGATCGTTCTTCGACCACCGTGTCTAGTTCTAATGATGGGAAAGCTCTAGATCCTCGATCACTTCGCAACGAAACTGCTCTTGTTGGACGATCAATTCCAGCTATTACACAAATGTGAATATTATTATACTGTGATATTAATAAAAGTTTTTGATTGCATGGAAAATTTCATCTACCGAGTAAATATAATCTTTTGTAAAAATAAAAGCGCATTAAATTACTAATGATAAGAATTAATGTTTATTAAATGCATTTTAATATTAAAATGCGTAATTTTAACTGTTAATTTGAATTAGATATTTATTAAAATAAAGTTTTTATAAGAAATGCTAAACATACGTTATAGGCTTATGCAGCAAATCGTTTAAAGTCATGCGATTATGATAATGTTATGATAGTATATAAGTGTACATGCGTTTGGATGGAAAATAAAAATGTAACCAAGCTGTATATATCTTTGCATAAAATCGCTCAATTTTTATTATTTTTATGATTTTGTTAATTGCATTGAAGCTGCTGTGAGATAATATCCATGATAAAATATTATTCAAATGCACTTTAAATGGCAGATCTTAATTATAACTAAATAATTTCACAATTATTTTTTTCATTTTCATTCGTGTCTAATTTTTAGCATAATCTCAATTAAATTCCATGTTAAATATGCAGCAATACTAGCGGCAACGGCAAATGATTATGCATTATATAAAAAAAATATTGGTTGCTTCATATACATATATATATAATTCTAAAATCTCTAGAGAAGTTAAACAACAATTAGACTAATAAAGAATTTTACCTAAATCCTCTTTAGATGCTGCACTTGACGGGATAATAAAAGGAGGAATATGTATTTCAATTTAACAAATTTTGAAAGAATTAATTGACTAAAATATTGCAGTTAATCTTATGATTTTTATTATTTATATAAAATATTTTTTTATTATATTAAATATTTTTTTTTCATATTCTTGTCTAAAATCTGTTTTGATTAAAATTTTAATTTTTGTGTCCTATTTATTATAATAATAAATAATTACAATATGTAATGAAATCGTTCATTTGTCATATTTTAGAATTAAATTAAATAACAAAAACATGATTTATTACATTAGAACCGCATTTAGTCAATTACATTTTAGATGAGACATAGAATAGATATAGTATATAGTGTCTTTTTATTAATGTCTCATTATTTTTATATTGAAAATTTTTAAGTAGAAATTTAAAGAAATTATTAAATTCTTATGTATATCAAATTTTAAATAAAATAATTTTAAATTATTTCTGATTTTTTTTAAGGACAACAGAATATACCTAGTCTTTTTTTTTTATACGATATTTTTTTACATGATTAACTTTTGCACAGTTTTTTACGTGTATAAAAAGAGATTTGAGTGTATATATTATCTTAAGATTATAGAAGATTCACAAAGTTTAAAAACATGTTCCATACGATATTAAATTCTTAATAGATAGATAAATTCAATAGATAGTTAAATTAGATCTCATTATGTAAATCATTTTCAATTAGAATTAGCAGCGTAATTAAATAGATAATTCATAAGAAAATAATTAAATAGATTGTTAGAGTGTATGCATAAGATATACAAATTAAGTGAGTAAAGTAATATACATAATTAAACAATTAATTTGCATAATTCTTCGCTTGCTTATTATTATTATTCTTTAATGTTTTATAAATTCTTTATGTTTTATAAAGAATAATTTCTTTAATATTTTATTATCCTTTTATGTCTTATAAATGTGAATTATTTTTCATTTATATAATTGTACAGCATTTTTTAAAATAAATTTTACTTTTAAATTTAATTTTTCTCATCGATATTCTTTTACAACTTTTTTTTTCAATAAAACGAAAAGAATTTATTTGAAACTCGTGATTGAGATAAGTTTTCAATATGCAACAACCATTCTTACAATAAAACTTTAGAAATCAATATTATACAACTGTAATCAATACGAATATGAAATTTACAATTGCATGTCAAATATACATAATATGTATAATTATATGTACATAATAAACTTTAGGATTATATTTTTGCTTAGGAGATTTATTATTAAGTAGATGATGAGATTTTTATTTGAAAAATTATAAAGTATAAGTATAGATTATAGATTTTAAAAAAAATGATGTTCATAATTACTTCAAATTTAATATTACCTACATCTTCGAAAATAAATGATTAAAATTTTTATTGACTATAATAATATGAATTTTTTCGAGCTCGATATTTACAATACATAACAAGAAAACCCATAAATCATTAGTTCATCATAAATCATAGGTTTATTCTCTATCTCGTCTTATAAGCAAATCAAATTTTTTTTTATATACATACATATATATTGTATAAATTAAAAAAAAAAAATATTGGATTAATAATTCAAATAGAACGAGCAATTAAAAATTATGAAAAACCAATAAAAGTCTATTCTATTTTGATCATTTAATTTCTCTTCGATACTTTCTTATGGATTAAACGTTTTCATTAAGATAAAAAAAATCGTGTGAACATCTGCATTTTAAGTATCTTAAAATTTGTGCATGAACTGAAATATTCAGGCCACCATTCAATCTGGTTTAATGCCTCTTCCGTTCTCTTTATATTTATACATATATATATATTCTAGGCTGTTCATCCATATGTCTGAATATGCATGTGTATATGTACACGTACACTTCGTTTAGAAAAGTATATGACTGTGAATACATACATATATATATACGCAAGTATATATTTGAATATACATGTGTAAGTACAGTGCAGCGTTTCTAGGTGAAAAAGCGAGCGGAAGTAGCGGTTTGGGGTTGAACACAAATGTTTTGTGACCTCAATCCGTTTTTGTTGTACAAAACGTAGGAAAACATGGCTTTTAAGTTTATATGTTTAAGACTTAATATTAAATCTTAAATCTAATGTAGTGTGTTAATATGATGAAATAATTTAAATGAAATTAATTTAAATAAATTGCATCTTTTTTTTAGATAACATGTATTAAAATAAAAAATAAAAGAAGAAGATGTTTAATTTACCTAAACGATGAACAGGGCTAAAACGAACGAGACTAAGGGCTCCATGATCTAGATCACAATTTCTTCTTCGTGCACGTTCTCTCGCTAACTTTGCTCTTCTTCTTAAGCAACAGATGACCATAAGGGCCAGTAATGGAAATCCGAGTATGCATGATACTATCGGGATGATAATGCTCTCTGGAGTTACTGGAAAAAATAAATTTTAATTTAATATTAATAATTAATGTTAATTTCATATCACGTTTATGGTAATACATTTAAGTCTTGATGAAAACTTTTCATTCAAGCCTTTTATTTCAGAAATAGTATTGGAATATTATACATATAGAAGAAATTAAGAAATTAAGTGTAAAATACTCAGGAGATATTTTTGAAACCAATTGTAAGTTATTTTTGATGAAGGAATATTATTCTCACTATCCATTTTATTTTTATAGATTTTATTCAATAAACAAAGGAAATTAGGAATGAAAGATATACTTTACCATTTCATAAGCTGTGTTCAATATTCAAACAAATATGTAAGAACAAGCATTTCTGCCATCCATATAAGCTTTTTACAAACATATTATATTGAAACGAATAATTACTGAACGAAATTTACATTTTTAACACATGAATATTAATATATGTATATAGTATTAACGATTACTGCATACATATTAGAAAATTGAAGCAACTGTTATCAATCTTTGTAAAACGACATACTGACTTTCAAGCCAAAGAAAATATTTTATTCAGCACAATGAAAAAAGAGGATAATATAACTTATAATCTTATTATATTATATTTAAGATAATATCATTTCGTGCAATAATTCAAACTATAAATTGCAGTATTAATAATATTAAAATATATTTTTATCGCTTATTAAACACATGTTGCTTAGCTACATTGTTTCATTTTTCATTATTTTCAGAATCTTTAGATTGAAACTATTTTTGATTACTTTAAGCATAATGAAATACCTTAAGCATAAGTTTGATTACTTCTTTAAGCATGATGAAGATTTTTTTTATCAAAGAAGTTTTTTAATCATCAGGTTGACAAAAAGAAAATTAATCTCCTCTTTTTTTTATATATCTTGATAAATTATTATTTTATAAATTATTATTTTAAATTAACATTATTTTTAATATAGAAACGAATGATACTTTATTTATTAGTAAAAATGTTTGACTGATAATTCTTATTTAATGATGTATTTTACATACATAACAATACAACCAATAAGACGGACTTGCTAAGGAAGAAATATTGAGGGAGAAATAGAATTTTTTAAATCTTTTAATTTCTTAAAAAAATTCCTTTATTATAATTTACAATATTTCACTCAATTCTAAACATTTTCTGGTAAAATTTCATTTTTATTCCGTTTGAATAATGATGAAATACAATTACATCATAATTGGAAATATAAATGCACGAATTTTAAATATTTTAAATTTCACTTTACTCATGAAGAATAATGAATTTTGTTTTCCATGAAAGATTTAAGCAATCTCACCTGTGGGATAAACGAAAATCGTTGGTCTCTTGGATTGTGGAATTGTTGGCATTGTTGGTCGACCCCCCTTCACTTCGACCGACATTTTGCTCTCGATCTGGAATAAAATTAATTCCCGGAAGTCATTAACGAGTTAATCAGAGCTCTGATATTATAAAAGAAAAATTTTTATATCGATTTTATTTTTCTCCATTTATTATCCACCACTCATACTATTACTCGTCTTGCTCTATTAAAAATGAAAAATTAAAGCAGCCTTTACGTTCCTTGATCTTTTAATTCCTCCCTAGTTCTCATTCAGTTTCTACCAGTAAAATAAGCCGAGAAAATGAACGCAGCACGAGTCTAGAAACATCAAATTCCAGACTCTTTTGCTTTGAAATTTTTTCCAATAATTACACATCTTCGTCTCTTGTTCCTTTTTTTCGCACTATAGAAATATATATATATATATAAACTGTTTCACGATGAACCATTATATTAGCAATAAATTCTATAATTATATATAATTATAAGTCGAAAAAAAAGATTTATTTTTTTTTTTCTTATTTTTTATTGAACTACTATTGATCTACTAGAATGTACCACTATATCGTATTTAAGACAAGAAGATATTTATGTTCTATAAAAATGAAAATTGCAACGAGATAAGAGATTCGTGAACTTACATAAGAGTTTCCCTTTTAATGACTCGAGAAGAAAGGGCTATTTCGCTTCCTTTATCTTCCACTTCTCTTCTCCTCATTCTTTCTCATACTCGAAAAAAAGGCAACATGTATCGATGATGATGTGAATATCGAAGGGGGACTAAGAAAGTTCTTTCCTGCGTGCACAGTTTTTTATAGTTTCTTCCTTTTTTAAGTTCTCTCTCTCTCTCTCTCTCTCTCTCTCTCTCTTATCTTTTTTATATTATTTCTTTTCACTTTGTACTACTAAAAAAAAAAAAAAAATTAAATTATTTTCGTCGAAGTCAACCCCCCTATTCCTTTCTAACAATTAATCACTCTTTACAAAGATTTAGTTTTCTATATTTAAAGTTTCCAGAAAATCGAAAATATTAATATATAAAAATACGAATTAATTAAATTATACGACAAGGAGAGAAAATAATTGCTTATAAGTATCCTATTCCAAATGTTAAAATATCGACGATACTATGTATATATATATATATATACGAATTTTCTATTTAAATTTAATCATAATTAACCAGCAACGCGTATTCGCGCGTTTAATTAATTCTCTCCGTACAACGATACTATCAACACATTTTCGCAGCAGCGGACGAATCAGTTTAATTAACGATCGAGATGACAGGAGAGAGGAATTTTTTTCCCCAATCTGCACCAGATTTTTTTTCTTTTAGACTTCATTCTCCCGCAGGTTGGCGGAGAATATCGCCGCTATAAATTGTCCCACATACACGAATTCGGTTGAAAGCGACGGATGGTCGAGGACCACGGCCTCCTGGGAGGGACTGAAACCCGATAGAAGGATCTTGGCAATTGTATCTCAAAGAACCAGAGTTCCGAAATAGCAAACAATTTTCCCCATTTGAGACGAGCCACTCTTCTCTTTTCACTTCCTTTTTTTTTTTCCTTTTTTTTTTTTTCACGACTAACTCGTCCATCAAAGAGCATCAAGACGAAGGTAACCTGACCTATTTTTGAATTCGCCTTTCATCTGTTGCTGCACATTTATGCTTGTATCATGCATAGATGGATATTTTACGACAATTATTTAAATATAGTTTTTTACAATTTTTGTAAAATAAAATACAAGCCTTTCTCAATTATCAAAATATAACAACTCGCTGGATCGCAAGTTGAAATATTTCCGAATGAGATAATTTCCAATAATAAATTTCATCGCCAGATAAATGTTGCAACAATCAGTAACAAGTCGTTACAACTTCGTAAAAGTTAACTTCGAACGAAGAAACGTATTGTCCTATTAGTTTCAAGATTCAAAGAAACATAACTTCCGGTTGAGCGCGGGACTCGTTGACTCGCGAGGAGGGGGGAGGGCTCATCGAGGTCGAAACTTTTGGAATTTCTCCAAAATCCCGATAACCCTCTTACACCCTTCTCCTCGTTCATGGATCCTCGTGATCTTGCTACGATTTACCTGGTTGAAAAATTCCAAAAGATCGAAATCGGTTTCTCGATGAACGAGATTTCCTAGGCCGCCATTCCTCTTTGCGGTTTTTCGAATTATCTAATTTACATATTTCTTCAACTTGTTCTCCTCAACTTTTTCTTTCTTCTTCCTTCGAGGCGACTGGCTTAAAAGCTGCTAACTTTCAGAAGGATATCCCCCCTCCTCTGTATGAGATCTCGTCTGAATTTCGAAGAACGGTTTATCCTCGCAACGCGAATCTTGCTTCCTTCACAACGATGTTGCAAATGTGCAAAAACGTATGCTCGCTTCAGCGACGTTCCATTTGCATTATCTTTGAATTAGCTTCGCCTTATCGTCGCTGTTGCGCCGTGCTCGTCCTGCATTTTGCAACCGAGCTCGCGTCGGTTAATTTGGCGAATTTGCAGAATTCATTTCGGAGGAAATCAAGGAGGTTCGAGTTACAGCATTGAAATTAACGAGCTTATTAATCGAATAATTATTCGAAATTGAAATTTGTCTTGTTTTCGATTTTATTTATTTTAAATCGTAGTATCAATAAATTATTTGAATATTGATATTCAATTATTTTTGACGTTTTACTTATGAGTATGAGAAATTTTTATTTCTTAAAATCGCTTTAAAAGCTAGCTGAATATGTTCGAAATAAATTGTTTATTGATGAAAATCGTGCAAATGAATTATGTTAAACGAGGCAATCATCGATATACATTGATCAAAGTTTCGAACATCATTGAATTTTTTTCATTTATTCTAAAAAATACTTTCTTTAATTCTTTAATTCTTTTTAATACTTACCATTGAAACATGAAAGGAAATGCTGAGCGAATAAACGGAAAATAATTTACCCCTTCAATAATTCCACTTTAAAAATTCATTTTCTATTTTATTTCAAATGATTCTTATTTTCAAATACAATTTTTCCCAATTTCGATTGAAGATTGAAATCAGAATATCGTTTACATATATAATTATTGATTACTCACATATCATCCAATTATTATTACTAATGAAACGAGTTTGCTCTTAATCAGTGGATCATTCTCGTTTTAACGAGATCCTTGTTGCAACAACATCGAATCATACAACATTCGAAATACCCTATATTTCTCTAGCTTCTAACGAATTTCCAAACGCACGTGCGTGGTCACAACACATCGCGAAGCTTGTTTCGATTTTCTCTGGACCGTGTAACGCGGCTCGTCCGTCCTGTAATTCCGAATAATTCAAGCGGATTGTTGGTCAAAGGATTACACCGAGTGAAATCGCGACGCGTTAAAGCTGAAAAGTCCATCGATACCGCGGCCAGGATTAAAAGATACCAGGATGGATATTTGGAGTATCGTTTTTTAACGATTTCTAAACGATCGGTGCTGATTGCGAGGCCGCAGGAAAAGCGCGATCAGGACGAGGATTATGGATTTTATGATTGAAAAGATCAGAATGATCATGTTTTGGTAATGAATGAGTGAAAAAAAAAATAGATAATTTCTAAAACGAGGCGAAGTGTTTCAAAGTTTCTTTTTAATCCTTATATATTGTTATATATTTTTATATTTCCAACTATAATAATTTCTTCAGCTTTATACATTTATTATTTAAAAAAATGAATAAAATGATCTTTCAAACGAATAGATGAAGAATAATTGTGAAAGGATAATTTTTATTAACTTTTAGAAAGACATATATATATATATATAGATAAAATATATATTTCCTGTCGTTCAATATATTTTTAACTAAACAAAATTATTGTAATCACAAGCATTTCAAAAAATTCGATCGAATGTTATCGTGGAAGATAGTTCTCGTTTCCTGTTACAAATCACGAATAGCAACAAAGAATTTTACCCCCTTCCGTTTTATTACACTTGTTCCTCCGGCTGTTATTCATCCGTACGCATTATTTTCTTGTGTGCAAGACTTCGTTCGATTGCAAGCGCAATTTTCCATTGAAGTCTGGAAATAATGGTCGATTGCCATCACTTTTGTTCCCGGAGCTTCCATTAATTAAACCCTCACGATTACATCGTAGATAACCTCTTCCTCTCTCTCTCTCTCTCTATTTCGATTCCGTTCTTATACGTGTCTTTATCGAGAAAATCTTTCGTTAAATCACACGAAACTTTATTCTTTCATTTGCAATTTGTGATTTTATCTTCTTTTTAAACCGAATTCATTATTGTTTTTTTTTTCTTTTTTTAATTATTTATTTGTAAAAAGAACGACGTTTCTTATCGACGGATGATAATAAGATAATTTCAATAGTTAAGTAAGTAAAGGTAGCCAACGTAAGTAACGAAAAATAACTAGTAAAGGAACTAAAACAAGTCACTGAATTGGGTTTTAGAGAGAAATATAAAACTGGAAATCCGTTTATTATCGCTTCTTATTTTATCGATAAAAATTTTTCAATTATTGAAACACGCTAATTAAATTTATTATTCAAATGTTAAACTAAAATCTCGTTAAATTCATAAAAGAAGGATAGTGTATAAATTAAAGGAATTATCACGGTAGTTGACACTGTAAAAATAATAAAAAATAAAAAAAAAAAAAAGGGGAAAAAGTGAATGACGTTACGTGCCGCTTTTCAAGAAACTTTCTATGTACACGAAAAAAGAAGCAGAAAATACTTGCCTTTTATGCTATTTTCATGGATCCATGATACAATACATGATATTTTAAAAAAGGATTTATAAAAAGGTTTACGTGAACTCTTTATTATATTATATAAAGTAACGAAACTTCATTTTCTTTGTTAAATATTATTAATTATTGGATATACATTTTACATCAATTATAAAAAAAAATTGAAGTATCGATAATTTTTATTCTTCATCAATCACATTAAAACTCTTATCTTTCCTTTTTCTCGATCAAACGAGATAATAACAGAAGAATAATAATTAAATATATCTACGTTTTTGTGAATGTTAATTCACAGTATTAATTCATTATTTTAATCACGAAAAACAAGATTGAGATTTTCAATTGTGAATGAATACGAATGCTAATAAAGGAATTTATGGAAATAATGGCTCAATTAATTTTTTTCAATCGAAAATTTTCGAATTATATAAGTTATCTTCAAGGAGAATTTGACTTAATAATTCTGAACAATATAATCTTCTTTGTAATGTAGAGAATTTGTAAAAGTCGACATTTCTTTATATCATACTACTGAAAGTAAATACTTGGAAATCTTAACTTTTTAATCGTGTATCGAAATAAATTTGGAATTTGGTAGATATCGAAATATTTACAATCAAAGTTTTCGTATATATTATATAGAATTGCCGGATATCTATGGAATTTTTATTTCAACATTACACACGCTACTTCTCCGATTTTTATAAAATAAAAATTCGTAACGAAAAAAAATTCACTGTCGAATGAAAAAATACACGTTGCACGAGAGTGGAAGTAGGGCAACATAGTTTCGAACTTTTGGATATTTCTCATCTAATATATAAAGCAAAAATTATATATTTTTTTTACGATCAAAAAGATATTTTATAAATCAGCAAATCTCTGCGGAGGGAAAAAAGCTGAATCAAAAAATTTCTACATTACTCCCGTGAAATTTTAAATATTGCTATAACAACGATTTTTCTCGTCCAATATATTTTATGAATATTACGTAAAAACTCGAATCGAAGATTTTTCGTTCTTTTTAAAAAACGAATTTTTTTCTTTTTCTTTTTTATGAAATTTTATTGGTATGCAATATTTGTCCCATGAAATTTCGCGAAATTTTATTGATTGTGCCACCGATCTGACACCAAGAACGAGATGAAAATTAATAAAACATCCTCGAGTATCGATCGAGTCGAGATAAAGAATGCTGCCAGGAAATTAATCGGTATATATATATATAATTGAAAGATTCTCTAATTAACACCGCAGATATCGAGAATTAATTATTCTTCTCTAAAAACGAAAATTTTTTTTTTAAATTAAAAAGAATTACTTTTACGATACATTAAACAAAACATTATAAATCCAAAAAAAAAAAATGAATAATTCAAAAAGAATTACTCGCCACGTTGTCACTTATATAAAAGATAAAAAAAACAATTTTACTGGTTGAACGAATTAGAAATAATCGAAGGAATTTACAGAACGTGATGTAAAACACGAGAAGGGATTACTTAATCCTGGCTTTCGCGAACGAAGCCTAGAACACGATCGATATTCAGTGTCGTGTATCAGGTTGCGTCCTCGTTACGTCGTCGTCGATATCCTTGTGGCTACTTTGCTAATCAACCGTTTCATCAATTATGAGCCATTATCACGCTGATTAAATAGAAATACACTTAGCTGTATTTCAATATCTTCTTCTTGATGACCAATTTTTAAATTACCCCAATTTTTCCAAGAGTTTGGAAAATTTTAAAAATTGAACTTAATCGAATTCATCTTTGCATTTTTAATCAATTTAAAACGAGTGTAATATTATTGTCGAATCGGACAATGAATTTGGATAGCCGATCTTGCAATCGAGAAACTAGAAATGGATTTGGAATATTTTTATAACACGTGTGAAACACGTTTATGGATATTCGACTTTTTGCACTCTATTTCTCCTTTTATTGCAAAACGTTGAAACGTCGATAAAACAGATACGTGTTATTATCCACGCGTATAACCGAAGATATCCCCCATTCTTTTTCGATTTCCTCGTCCTTTCAATTTTTGAATTCGATCGTCGCACACGAGTATCCTTTTGACTATCACCTTCTTGCATCTCGAAATTGAAAAAGGAATCGATCTAACAGGTTCGAGAATATATCTTAAAGCCTCGATCTTGCTTCGATTCGCGATCGATTGTTTTTTAGATGATATCGTCGAAATGGTGGAACGAGAATGGTCCCTTTATCTACGGTTGTGTCAGACGCAGTGGCAACGACATCCTTTAACCCAAGAACGTTGGTGACAGCTATGTTGGCCTGACTCTCTCGCCATGAATACTGGACAAGGTAATTGTGGTTAAGTTTCTCGCTTTGCTCTTAATGGACACGACCTTTGGAGGAGCGAAATGGAGGCCGATACGATAATTCATATAATTCTTGGGCCATTATTCGCACAAAATATTCTTCTTCGGTAATATCATTAGAATTAATTTAGATTAATTATAATTCGTGAGATTTAGGAGAAATAATTCTTTCTTTTCGAAATGGAACAATATTTTATCCTCCAATTTTTATAATTTTTCACACATATATACAGTTTATTTAAATTTAATCTTATTAATTGATATTTTTATTTTAATGGTTCACGAAAATTTCTGGAAAATTTTTAAGGAAAATTCCTTTTGGGAATTTTGGTCATCTAGGTTGCAACTTTATTCATATTCGTTGCGAGACCACGTTGCAGGATAATTTAGTTTTTACTCTTTTATTAAAAAAGAGTTGTTTCCTTCTTTGAAACGATCTATGTATGTATATATTAAAGATTCAATTATTACATAACACGATTCCAGCAATCTTGTGAAGGATGTTTCATCCCAATAATTAAAATGAAAATACTCTAAATACTTTTGCGTACAAGTATCATTTATTTCTTTACATTTTGTATGCATATTCTCAGGCATACACTTGTGCAAGGGATAGATAAATTTTCAAACTCTTCTTTGCGATCCAAGCATTTCTTCGAAGAGAAAAATATTCCGTACTCGAATTTTTGCTGCGCAAGGGGACCGAACGACGACGAAATTTCTTTGTAAATTTATATCTGGATGACACGGTTGAGATATTCCTCTCTTGGATCTTGAAGAACCAAGAAATCGAGTCTTTCTCCCCCTCTCTCTCTCTCTCTCTCTCTCTCTCTTTCTATTTTTTTTCGCGGTGTAAGATCATTACGATCGAACGAATTTGATTCAACGAAATTCGTTTTTTTGTTTTTTATTGGAAAAAATACAAGGAGAATCAATCCTTTTACAACGTTTTACCTTTTTCGTTTTTAAAATTCTTTTAAAATGGAATAATATCTATTATACGTCTATGTTAAATATATAACTAGATACATAACCTCACCTCAGTTTTCTCTGTCTATTTATTCTCATCCTGTCACTTTAACTCCACCTCTCTTCATTCATCGCTCTTCACACGTATACTCTTCAACATTTTTCATCCATAAAATGTTAAAATGGTACACATGAATATATTCTGTTAAGAAATGTGATCGTAATCTTCTTCATCATATCTACGTACCCATACCTATTTATTTTAGCTATTAACTTTTTTCTTTTTTTCTTTAACTCGTTCCAAATTACGTACCATTTTCACTCGTTTTTTTTACAAAAGCTGGTATTTAATTTTGAAGTAGAAACTTTAGATAGAAAATTTTCTCGACGATTTTTTTTTTTTTTTTTTGGTACTTATGTCTCGATCATTATACATGGATGGTTAATGCGACACTGGCAAAAATAATGAAAGTGAACGTCGAAAAGTGTGGAAAAAAATTTTATTGACAGTTCGCTCGTTACTCGATATTTCAGTTTGTCGGCTCATATCCACGCGTTTTGACACGTTTCCTCGACTCGATATTTTTTTAATAGTATATCGTTATCTGAGATCAATAGCAGGGGCGAAATACAAAATCTCTTTTTTTTTTTTTTTTTTGCTATTCATGAATTCGAGGAAAAATTCCCACGGTGATGAGCGTTGTATCCGAATATTGAAATTCGATCGATAAATTTTTTTTGGATGCTGCGGCAAAGAGATGTGCATTTTAAAAATCATTATTTTTTTTTTCCTCGTAAATTCAGTAATTTAGGAATAAGCTTATATCGTTTCGCACGTTCATTCTAAAATATCGATCAATTTATAATATTACACGAAGATATATTAAAAATTATTTATTTAGAAACTAATTATTTATATTTAGCTTGATCTCGAAGATAAAAGATAGATTCTTCTTCTCTAATCAATCAGTTGGATAAAATCAATTAATTTTGTTTACAATTATAGAATTATCCAAATATATTCGAAATATAAATATATATATATATATATATAATTTTACGTAAAATAAATTTCCAATTCGTTCCAATCTTACAAACATTTGGATCAGCATTTTAAAATTCAACTCTCTAATCTTAAGAATCTTAAGAATTATTCGAAAACTTTGTAAATACGACGTGGTTTTTAATAGACACTTGACTCCATTAAAAAAACTTTTGAAAGTGTCGAAGAAGGATTTCACCATACCATGCCAACCTCTCCCCCATTCCTTCCTATTTACCGAGCAAAAGATGCCTCTGTAGGGACGAAATACGTGTCAACAAAATTTATCGACCCAATATTTTCCCTCCTCCTCGAATATTCCCGCCACTTCACCCTCAACTACTCTACTCAGAATTCCATTATACGCCAATCTTCGTCCATAAATCGCTAAACTGTGACTTATGAACGTGACTTCGAAAACGAAAACGAATTGGAAGAGCATTGGAAACAACGAAATACGAGTTTCGAGCAATGAGGATATAACGTTGTACGACCAAGTCTTACGCCATTCCCATCGACGAGGAACACGCTAAGCGAAGATCCGCAAGTCCCATTTGTGGCTTGGTTGAGTTCAGGTCACCTCGGGTCTTGTTACGAAATCGTAACAATCCGTGTTGAAAGCATATACAGGTTACAACTTGAACCAATTTTGATTTGCAGGGAAGCAAAATTTGAGAATACAATGGTTTTATATACTCTGGGGGAATTGTAATAAATTTTCTTTTGGAATATATTTTTCGAGTCAAGAGTCAATTTTTTTCAATCTCCTTTTGAAAATGTTATAATTACACGACTTGTTATAGCAGATATCAGGGGTTATATTACAATATACAATATATGATTTTTATATAATTGTAATCTAAATATTCGTTTTTAAATATGTTATTTAATTATTTATTGTTCGAAATTAAGAGTCAATTCAATTATGTTTATAAACATCGTAACATAATGAAAAATAAATATATAATATATATATATATATTTATTATTATTTAACAATATTTATATTATATTATATTTATATATTATATTATATATTATATTATATATTTATATATTATTTAATTATATTTAATATTTATATATTATATTATTTAACAATAATTTTGAATAAAAAATATTATAGGAATTCTATTTTTGTATCTTAAGATATCGATGAACAGGTTAGAAATAATACATATTTTTGCAAGGTATTCTTGTGATTCTTTTCACGCACAAATTGCGTGAAAAAATATATTTTATATCGTCACGATTGAAGATGATTTAAGTTTTAAACGAACCATTCTCTAAAACTAAAACAGATTATCGATTATGTCATAACGCTTGCAACTATAATTATTTCGAATATTTATATATTCTCTCGTCAAGTACATTTATGTAAAAAAATTCGATTCATTCTTTCCAATCACCCAAACGGATTTATCCTTCGATTTCTTCGAATAATCCACATCTCTTCAACTTCTCTTCAAGAAATCTCTAAGAGAATGCTCTTATTCTCTCTCTATCCCTCCCTCATATTCGGATATACGTATAGCTAGCTAACACAGTTCACGTTATAATCAAATACAGGACAGCTATGATATATATCATATGCATGTACACGGTATCACAGTGCGCCACGGTGGTGTAATTTTCATAGGCGGTCATGAATCTTGCGCCCATTAGACAGATTTCCCAAAACGTTTGTGTAACCATTAGCGCGTTAATGGTTTTAATAGACGCCCCTTGTCCTCCCACGCACGATTACCAATCTCCCCCCTCTTTGCTCGTTTACAATTTCAAACCGATTGTTTATTCTCCTCTCCCGTTCGATTCTTCTCGAAAATTGAGAGAGTAAAAATACATCATATTTAAGAGGTTATGTTACATTTAAACCGCGGAAATGATTATCAATTTCGAACGTTACTGGTTCTGCGAATTTTCTCAGCATTTTGAGTCGATATTTCGTATTCGAGCCGAATACGAATTGTTGATGATTTGGCGAACAATTTAATTATCTCGAATATCGCGTTGCTCGTTGAATCGGAAAGCAGCGGCTTTCGATCGGATTCGGTGATATTATCGATTTGTTTTATTTGAGATAATGTGTCGATAATATTCGTTAAGATTCGTTAAGTAAAAGGATCGATTGGAATTATTTATTTTTTTTCGTATTATTATTGGAACATACCATCTGCCGGTAAATGTCGTTTGCAATGAAAATAAGTATATATATATTATTTAACGATAACTTTGAATAAAAAATATTATTTTCAATTTCAAATGATTAATGAAAACGTTATGAGAGGAGAAATTTTTAACNAAGTATATATATATATATATATTATTTAACAATAACTTTGAATAAAAAATATTATAGGAATTATTTTTATATTTTAAGATGAATAGGTTAGAAATAATATATATTTTTGAAAAAGTATATTTTACATCATTACGATTGAAGATGATATTTAAGTTTTAAACGAACCATTCCGTTCTAAAACTAAAACAAATTATACTTGAACGAAAAAAAGACGTTGATAACGATTTTAACGATTATAGTGTAATAAAATGATATTTGAACGTATTAAGCTCGGTTTAAGGAGCAAGTTAATCGGCAAATAATCGAGCAGTTATTGCTTTAATTTGAAACAGAGAGCGTTAATTGCACGTCGTTTTGATAATTAGCATACCGGCGAGCGTGTTTCCCTGTTTTCAATTGCAATTGTAATTATCGGAATTCCTTCCATTTGCAAGGATAACTTTGTAAGGAAGATATAATAGGCAAATTGATAACTCGAATCTAGCTTTAAGATGTTTCACTTATCTCGAACTTTATCACTTTTTAAGCAAAGAAATTTTGTGATATTAAACGAATTGATCTTTTAATCCCTGTTTTTTACTATTCTAATTAACCTCTCGTTCGAGAGTTTATAAAAGAAATATGATACGTTACATTCTTTTTTTTTTTTATAATTTTTTAATTTCTTGTGTAAAAAAATATCGATATCGAAACGAAGATACCGAGATTAAAATTGAAATTATTATTTCGATCGATATAATATATAATTCCATATAGAGAATCTCATACAACTCTCTATATAATAATTTAAAACAATTTGCTTCGAAATTAATATAACAAATATTAATATTATTATTAATATTATCACAATTTATATATAAATTAAAATTAATCCCCTACAATACGATACACCAACCGTACAAATATAATATCGCAAAATTTAAGAAATTTTGAATGTTAAAAATTTCTCCTCTCATAACGTTTTCATTAATCATTTGAAATTGAAACATTAACAAATATTAATATGAACAATTTATATACAATATACCTCAACTTGTTCAATATTTCAAATTAATTTAAAATATTGCAACGTTTAAATCCCACGTTTCAAACGGGGAGGAGAGATAGAGAGAGATAGAGAGATGGAGAGACTTGATATCTGTCCGTGTTGCAATTACACATAAATTGCCGGATAAAGAATTAAACGAACGTTTAGCATCGACGCTAATGCTTTAGTAATTCCCTTCGAAATTGGGTATAACGTCCTCTCTCTCTCTCTCTCTCTCTCTCCTCTGAAGCAACCACCCCTTATAATCCCTTTTAATTTCAAGTCGAAATATAGTTGCGCGGAGATATGTCATTAACGAAAGAATTCGCGTGCCGGAAATATTAAATTCCGGCTTGGTTGAAATTAACTCTAATGCAGCGGACAAGGTCTTTGAACCCTTTCATTCTTATCCTCTTAATTCCATACCGTTGGAAGGGGGTGCGCACCCTTTCTTCGTATTAAGATTCCTCCAAAAGCAAACGAAAAGAGCCCCTGTTATTCCCTCAGGATATATACGAGGAGGAGAGGCTCCTGATTTTTCTTCTCTGCTTTTTTTCTCCCCCCTTTCTTAGAGAACAAGAAGGAAAACAAGCGGATTGGAGCGGATATAGATGTTGGAATTTCGAAAATAGGATTGGAATTTAGATGTTATTGTTAATCAGGGAATTTTTTTTAATAATCATCAAAGATATTTCAATTCTTGAGAAAAATATAATTAAAATAATAATAAAATAAAATAATAATAATTAAAAATATAATTATAAATCTAGATATAAGAATATAAGGAAGCGTAAATAATAGATATTAAAATCATCTTTCGAGTATCATTCGAATTATTATTAAAATTTTATAAATAATCGAGCAGAAATATTTATTTATATATATTTTAGATTTTAGATAAATATTGCCATCTATCGATCGCTTGATCGTCGTCCTAGCATCCTAACTCATATTTTTTCCAACAACGAGGACAATTATCCTGCGTCCAGATCGAACATTTTTATTTTGCAAAAAAAAAAAAAAAAAAGAAAAACAAAGAGCAAAAATTGGCAAACGAATAACAAATGTTTATCGATCGATTAAATCCTGTCTGCTGTCAAATTATATATATTAATTCATGCATTCTCGTCAATAATCATTGGAATATTTTTCACACGATACCAAGATCACCAAGTTCGAATCGGATTGTAAAATTGAAAATCTGTACCCGTTTATCATTCGTCGGCCGGATGAAGACGAATTGGTTAATTCCATTTGGTTGGATTATCGATTAAATTATCATTACGAATTCAATTCCTTTTTATTATTTCGTTCGTTCGAATTGCTCGAGTTTCGAAACGGAGGGGAGGGGAGGGGAGGGGAGGACATCGATGGAATGGAAATTAAATGACGATAATAGGGCCGGGGTGGTATAATGGTAGTTTAAATAAGCTTAATGGACCAGTTTTTACGCTGTTCGCCGCGATAAGCGTTCTCGAGATTCGTGGAAATGATTAAAGACGTGAAAAAAATAAAATGTAGTTTAAATCGCCGTTCCCTTAACGAGCTGGAAAAATAACGCTTTGAAAATAAAATGTAACTTAATCATACCTCTTTTAACCCAGCAACTGGAAAAACAACTCTTTCCAATTTTAAACGAAAATATAAAATGCGTTTAAGAACACATTTTCATTTAATCTTTGCCATTAATTCACACGCAAAACATATATATATATATAATAAATATTTATTTATCTTTCCAAACTTTATCCAATAATCATCATCAATTGTATCGATGTTATCCAATCCAATCTTCATAGAATTTTTTTTAACAATAATTTATTATTTATCAAATCAATCAAAACATATATATTTTTTTTCATCATCAATCATCTCTGAATTAATTATTTCGATCATCGATTGACGTAGAAGAAGAAGAATTTCCATTTCTTTCTCCCCCGTTTCTCAATTTGTGAAATTGATTTCCCTCCCCCTTCGAATCTGGCCGCGAACAGATATACACACGTGCTATTTATCGAGAGTTATGCGTGTTTATGCGGGCGCGCGTTTTCAATCTCGAAAGGATTGCGAAACTTCATTCACCGTATCCATCGTGGGGCGAACAATAATCAAGTATGAGAACGATATTCCGCCAGAGTCGAGAACAATGCTCGATCAGTTCTTGCGGCGAATACTAGCTTTGTGTCTAAATTACCACCGATAAATTCAAATGCGGGGGAAATGTGAAACAGTTTGTCCAACTTGAAATAAATCAAGTTGCTATGCAAATATATGGTTATATGGAATGGATGTGAATGGAATTCGTTCTATTTCTTTTTTTTTTTTTTTTAAATAAATAAATTAACACCAACGAATTTATTATTTCGCACATAGAGTTTCAGAGAAGAGAGAATTAAATTTGTGGAATCGTGTGCATTTTTTTTTTTTTTTTTTTTAAATGTTTGCATGTAATATAGAGAACAAGTCGAAATCGATTATTCGATTACTTTTGGGGAAAATATTTTACAAACGATGATATTTTGATCAGTGGTGGTTAATTAACGGGTTCTATGAATTGATTTTTAATATCGTCTCGAATTATTTTATCCGAAATATTTTTATTTACACGGTAATAGGAAAAATTATTATTCATAGAAATAGCTGAAAGCGACGATGTTTTCCAATCGACCTGTCGCGAGGATTAATATTTATTCTAGTAATTATTTGATCTTCGAATCGATTAACTCGAATTAATTCGTCCTCCATATTGAATTCTTCTCGTTTCAACTACAAACCCCTTGGCTCTTGCATTATACTCTATTCCAGAACGGGGAAATAATCTTCGGGGAAAGAAAGTGGTTTGAATTTCCGTGCATTATTGAGGCGATGGTGCAACAGCCAATGCCAAAGTGCTTCCATCGAAATAAGATGAAGTCGAGAAACTCTTTTATTCCTCGGCGAAATGGCGAAACAAGATGACAAAACAATTTTCCGTTTGCCTCGAAATTTATTAAAAAATTCGACGAATGAAGAAGGCAATTTGTTTCACATTTGATTTGAAGTTCAATTAGAAATATTTTAATTAATATTTCCATATTATTATTATTATGTTATTAGAATGAAAATTTATTTAAAATACGCAAAACACGTCGTATTTTAATATTTACAAGAAAGAAAGAAAGAAATATTTATGAGATTGTAAAAAATCGTCAGTCTCAGAAAAAATAATATCCTGTTAATCTCTCTCTGTTTAAATATAAAAATGTTTCGCTCATTTTCAAAAAAATCATGTATTTCGATCCTCCTAATAATTCAGATATTAAAGAAGAAGAATTAGGAAGAGAATCAAATGGTCGAATAATTATTTTTACATTTTCATTAAACTTTAATTCTTTATTTATAATCTTATTTTTATCCCTTCATTATTTTTAAACAATTCATTTGAAACATCGAGTTAATGTTATTGCAATGAAGTTATGAAATATTGATTCACATTGATTCAGTGTGGATTTGGAACAGGCGTGATATATAATTGTAAAAAGATGGTTGAACATTGATGATGGCCTCTTTCACGAATGTTCTTGTTGGATCTCGATATGTGTATGTATTTTATTATATATAATTAATAATTAATTATATATAATAATATTAAATTCATATTATTCATACGTTGTTTATAGAATCAGATTGAAAATTATTCTTCTCTGTTAATTCTGTCAATGATTCATTGAATTCCACGAGATCGAACAAAAACGTGTATTTCAATCATTCGTCGAAATCTAGATTATTCCGAACGATTTGTTTTAGTTATAATAAAAATTCAAAAATTATTAAATTATCCTAATGATTAATGTATAATAAATTTTGCGGATAATATTTATTTAAATAGTCCATTTAATGTGAATATTTATCTATTCGATTTTGTCGAAATAATTTCAAAGGTATTTTATTATCTGATTTTTAAATTTCTGATGAAAAAAAAAAAGGAAAGGAATGATTGAATCAAAATATAATTTTTCAAGGTATTTATTTCTACCTACTTATTTCTAATTTCTCATAATATTAAGAATTTAACATTTTCAGCAGTCCATTTCTATATTCATTCTACATGCTTCTAATCAACCACTATTTTTTTTTATTTTATAAGAAAAATTATAAGAAAAATTATAAGAAAAATCTTTTTTTATAAGAAAAATGCATAAATTATATTATTCACCATAAATAATTTAGTAAATATTAATTTTCTTCATTTATTTTTCTCAATGGGAAATTACGATTTTGTCGAAATAATTTCAAAAGTATTTCTCTGATTTTTAAATTTCTGATGAAAAAAAAAAAAGGAAAGGAACGATTGAATCAAAATATAATTTTTCAAGCTATTTATTTCTACCTACTTATTTCTAATTTCTCATAATATTAAGAATTTAACATTTTCAGCAGTCATTTCTATATTCATTCTTTTCTACATGCTAGCATTTTCTACATGCTTCTAATCAACCACTATTTTTTTTTTTATTTAAGAAAAATGCATAAATTATATTATTCACCAAAAATAATTCATCAAATACCTCTCTTCACTTATTTTTCTCAACGGGAAATTACGAAGAATTATTTCTCACAATGAAAGTTTAGAAATCTTCACTTCTCTCTATATGTTTTACTCTTGACCTACATCACTTTACTTTTACTGTTCTTCTCTTATTTGATTTTTCGCCCCCTTATATAATCGCGTCACCTTTTTCAAGCTATAATTAAAAGCTGTTGAAATTTCTTCATCAACGCGTCCTTCGATGCTCAGATCAACCATTTCTCCCATTTAGTGATAGATTCGCACGTAACGATCACTTCTCTTCCCTTTTTCGTTTAATCTCTTTGTTAAACAAAATTATTTCGACGAAATTGATATCTCGATTTTTACTCGAGAATAATGCAAAATAATATTTTTCCCGCGTATGACAATTAATACAAATTTTAAAAAGAAACTAGAATTTGATTATTTCGCATAAAAAAATCAACAATCTGTTCATCATCGTATTTACACATGTATCTATGTGTATATATATATATATATATATATATGGTAATCTTACTTTCGATATAAAACAAATTTATTTTGATATGGAAATATCTTTCCAACGCAAAGATATCCTGGAAGTTAGATGCAGCATAATAATTGCGAGGCACGCGAAAATAGAACGGAAAAAGTTGGCCTCGATTTCCACGGGAATCGCAGTTTAAAGGGTTAAACTGCACCACCGGAACAATAGGAGTACAGAATACGCAGCGAGGAATTTCAATAGGATTTTTACCACGTTAAACGCGCATTTTTGCATTTTAGCAATGCTTTTAGCGAAGGATACTTTTCATGGGTTGCGAATTGTTGTTGGGGGGGGAGGGGGTGAAAAAAAAAAGAAAAGAAAGTGAAGAAACAAGAATAACGAGTAACAAAGAGATGATTGAAATTGTGAACGATTACTTTTCTAAATCCTAAATTTTCAAAGGCTAAAAAGAAGTTAAAGAATATTTTTTTTTTTTTGCAAGGAATCGAATCTGTGCGATGTTTTAGCATTTTGTTTCCTTTCTGTTATTTTTTTAATTAAATTTATTCGAGCTTGATGAACCCTTAATTAATGTATCAGCTCGTTGCTACAAATACATTTTTATTTAATAATTAAATTTAATTATATTAAATAATTTTTATGTATTAGATTGTTCCACATCTCAGTAGCTATTTAAATCGAGTTATAATATGTTATAGTTGTCAAGAAAATATTGTGAGTTTTTATTTGAATTAGTTCGTATAGGAAAAAGGAATAAAAATTCGAATCACTTTGACTCGCATCACGCTTTATACGAAACAGAAATCCACTATCTCGAGTTATTCGAGAATTAAACATGCTCTAAAATCCAACATCTGGCATTAATCCATCGTGAATCGTGTTTGAGAACACAACAGAGACAGAGACAGAGACAGAGACAGAGACAGAGACAGAGACAGAGACAGAGACAGAGACAGAGACAGAGAGAGAGAGAGAGAGAGAGAGAGAGAGAGAGAGAGAGAGAGAGAGAGAGAGAGAGAGAGAGAGAGAGAGAGAGAGAAGAGAGGAAAGAAGTAAAGATTGATGGCGAATTCTAAAATTGGAATTGGAATAATTGTTAGTATATTTGTTGATTTGATTATAATAATATTTTCAGAACTTGAATTCGATATTTTTATTAAAATTGAACATTTATATCAGACGAAGAGAACGATTTTTCTCGTTAACACGATCCTGATTTACCGAACACGTTGATTTTGAAAACTGGGTTAACGAGAGCATAATATCTAAAAAAAAGGGTAATGGTTCCTCTCGATCGCGTGCCGCGTTGGTTAGCGCATCAAACATCATCAGGTCGCCATTTCTGATCCAATTAATCGGAGCTTTGTATTTATCCCTCGCGATGATTAAAATTCTTCGTTATATTTTCGCATGGAAGATGTTTCTTAAAGGAATAGAATGAAACGGAAAAAGATAATTCTTTCAATCTTAATAATCTTTGAACAAGAAGAAACGTGTATTCCCAATTAAAAGTTATTTTTAGAAAAAGAAAAATATAAGATTCTTGACGAGTTTTAAAATATTGATTTGACATCCTAATTAGTTCGATATTCGAAAAATAATAACATTTTAATTCTGTAAAAGATTAAATAAAATTCGATCAAGTCTTATTAAAAATTAGAAAAAAATTTAAATCGTTATAAACTGGAAAGATAGTGAATTTTAATTAATGAACGGAAGATCGTCGAAAGCGCGAAACCTTATGCTTCAAAACGGTTTTTCATTTATCTCGATACAACTTCCGGTACTCGAGATATCATCGTGTAAAGAAAAGGGTAATTTTTAACTATTTATCTATTTTCTTTCGTACACTCGAATCTCTCGTTCGCGCATCGCTGATTCCTTTCAATTTATCTTAAAATTCTCGATTAAAATTGAAAGAAATTCAAAGCGGTATAACTTCAAAGATAATAATTTCCGGTCAATGAATGAAAGAGCATTGGAAAGGAGGAATCTTCCTCTTTAAAGTGTTTTTTCATTTATCCCGATACGGCTTCCGGTTCCTGAGATTTCGTCGTGTAAAGAAAAAGATAATTTTCAATCCGTTTGTTATCTCCGTCCTTACAGCTTACTCGGATAACTCTCGTTCGCACTTCGTCTCACTGACCTATCCCAAACTCCAGACAAGTGACAGACGTAATTCCTGGAAGATGTATTACACGTTTCCAGAGGAAAAAAAAAGTTACTAGATTCATTCATGGTTTTCACGTGCTCTTTGAGTTTTTATATCTCAGCAACCAATTGAGATATAAAGGGATGAAAGAAAAAAATGACTTCTCTGTTTATTTCTCGAGTAAAATTTCGAGTAAAGATAAAATTTCTTTCGTTTTTTTTTTCTTTTTTTTTTTTTATATGGAAAATGTGTTAAGTTTTTTTGTACGATTTTTGAGTGTTTCTGGATTTTACAAAAATGTTACATTGACTAGATGAGAAAAGTAGTTGTGGAATCATAGCAATATCTTTGTTGGCCAAAATCTCGTTTACGGATTGTGACAAGATATTTTGTCGTGAGCCAGAATTCAAGGCTGAGCAATTTCGCACGAATGAGTTTTTTCCCTAGATTTTTAAAAATATTACGATAATAAATTTTAGCTTGCTTCTTCCATTCGCTGGTTTCAATTTATTAAATGTTTTTGTTGCGTTATTGTTATGTTTGAATATGTTTGAAAGCAACGTATAAATAATAATATAACGATACTTGATATTTTTTTTTTTTTTATTTCACGATCGATAAAACAGTACTGTTATAAAAATGATCGTAAAATACAGTTGAAATTGATGTTGAATCAAAACATGGCCGTTCACAAAAGTTACTTATTATTGCAAAAATTGTTGAAAAAAAATTATAAAATTATTCAATCATATAAGCTATTTATATAATTAATATTTATTTAAGCTTTTTTGAATCTCATTTTAAAATTTCCTCCACTTTTTCATATTTTCTGAATTTGACAAAATATTATTCATCACTTTTTCATACAATCTTTTTATTTTTTACTTTAACACAAACGATATATCGTATAATCTCTAATTCTTTCATGATTTTTATCGTTTTATATAAAAAAAAATTTTCAATCTAAAAATAATTTTATATAATATTTCTTTTCAAATTGTTTTCTAAAAGAATAATAAAATAGCTTTTATGAAGATAATATCTCCAACAATAGTTGCCCTCATATACTTCTACGACCACGGAACCACCATTGTACTTTACCATCGATCGTATATTGTCAAGTTTTATTTCTATATTGAGTTTTTTTTTTTTTCTATACCTAAGGAAGTCAACTAGATCAATTTATAGATAATAAACACTCTTTTATTGGAAAATCTATATATATATATTTAAAAGAATTACTCTTATAAATTTTAAATGTTAAATTAAAACTTAAATTTATATTATATCGAATGATTTATTCTCTTTTCGAAAAATTCCGTGAATGAATAAATTTCATAATGCATCTCTTTTTCAACATTCCACGTATAAAAATCTTTTCTTCTCTACAATTTATTTTTCCTATTGATTTCCACGGATATTTCCACGAATGTTATTTCTTTCCTCGATAATTTTCGAGAATATATCGGTATAATTAGGCTAATATTAGGTTTAATATTAATTCTACTATGGCTTTACTTTATTATCTCCATCTTATCTTATTTTTTTTTCAACATCTAATTTACATCTTATTTTCTAAAAGATTAAAAAACATAGCTTTCCTTGCACGTCTTTATATTCTTCCATTTCACCATTACTATTTTTTCCTAAACTATAATTTTAATTTTATTAAAATTATTATAAAATTATTTTATTAAAATTATTAAAATAATATAATAATAAATATAAAAATATTTTATTAAAAAATTATTATAATTTTATTATTAAAAATTATTAAATATTAAACTATAATTTTAACTATAGTTTTAATTTAAAATAACGTGAAATTATTCAGCATAATTTCCTTCTAAAATTGTTGATTATCATAGTATCATTATGATGATGATCCTCGAATTGGAAAACGAAAAAAAGATTAATCTTATTAACTGCATCTGTTGCTTTAAAAAAAAAAAAAAAAAACAATAACAAACCGTTTGGTGGATGTAACGTTGAATAGTTACAGGTTGGTGGAAACGTGGTCCAGGAACGCGTTAATTAATGGGTGTCGGTGGAGGAACTCGATGTGGAACGAGGCAACCGTAAATCACTGCGTCAAGTATCATAAAATAGACAGATGGTTTCATTTTCTCTCTTGTTTCCTTTCCTCCCGAGATTCTCCTCCTTTTTTTCTTCTTTTTCTTCTTCTTCTTCGATCGAAAATCTCGTTTCTTTCTCAAGAAAGCAAAATTTACTTTTTCTAAATATAATCCCGATCCGACTTTCAACAGATGAATTATGTAAAGTAGATTCATAATTATATGTAATTTTATTATTTCTCAATTCGTAGAAATATATATTAAATTTGTCAAATTAACAAAAGCAAATAAAATAAACATTTATTTATTAACAAAAGTTAGGAGATAATCATTTACGAAACGACGAATTAGAAGTGAAAATAAGAAGACAACAGTTCCACTCATCAACAAATTATATATTAATGCAAAAAGTAAAGCTACATACCTCAAACTTTTGCCAATAATTGTATTCATATATTTACAATTTACATCTCATAAAAATCGAGTCTATTCGACATATTATAAATCACGATTCATCATTTTTGATCCAACCACTTTGTTGCTCTATCCTGTTTTCGGATTCGATTACACCTTTTCAGAAACTGATCTCCTATTCAACGTTATCCCACCGATACGTACACATACCGATATTATCGATTAAGCAAGATGATATTCACTGCCGCCGTTTAACATTGCCTCAGTCGATCAATTCATTTCTGATATGAAAAAAAATAAAAAAAAAAAAACAAAAAGGAAAGCGGTGGAGCGGATGGAGAAGACAAAACAGAAACAATTGGAAAGTTCAGTTTCATTTATCACCACCGCGACCCAGTTGTCCCTCTTCTCCTGGAAAAGCCTGGTCACTTGCACGATATCGGGTACTTGGCCATCGATCCACATAATGTCTCTCCTCTTTCAATAATTCTGCCTCTATCCACACACCAGCGATCGCGCCCATTTTCCCCCATCGCACTGGCTCAGATATGGTTATTGAGCTAGTTGGTACGAGTATTCTTTAAGTGGTTCTTGGTATTTAAGATAGGCGACGTCGATATTGAACGATGTCTTTTCGTTAACGAGATATTACAAACGTTACGTGTACCTTTTGAACAGCTTTCTTTACTTTGCAAAGAATGTGTAATTAATTGGCCAATATTTTGCAAAGACTTGTGCTTAAGGAAAAAGATGTAACATTTTAAAGCCTCTGTTGTTTGATAAATTGTTTGAGTAAATGTAACAGCTTCAGTTAATATAATAGTTTTGTTGTAGCTTTCAGTATTACTTGAATTATTTTGTTCCTCCATAAGTAATCACATTGAATGTCATTGAGTCCAGTGGGATTTAAAATCTCAAAATCTCTAATTTATTTTCCCCATCACAAATGATGGAACATTTCCATTCGACCTCATTGAATGAGTCACATCATTTAATAGTTTCTCATAGGTATGGATAATCAGAGTGATGGAAATTTTAAATTTGTCAAACTAATAAATATATTTATTAACAAAAGTTAGGAGATAATCATTTATCAAATGATGAATTAGAAAATAAGAAGACAACAGTTCCATTCATCAATAAATTATATATTAATGCAAAAAGTAAAGCTACATATCTCAACTTTTGCCAATAAGTGTATTCATATATATTTATAATATCTCATAAAATTTATAATATCTCTATTTTGCTAGTTTTACTGTACTTTTCATTCTCATTGAATGAAATAGTCCATTGTTCATTAGGAGTTCTTATATAAGAATTTCCAATAGGATCTAAAATATTAGCTTTGCTCTCAATTTTAATTGCATTATTTCACATTTAATGATAAGTTTTCTCCTTATATATATATATACACATACAGTGCAATAATAAAGTAATAGATAATTTAATGAGGCAATGTAGGTTCTCAACTCCACTATTGTATCTTTGTCCAATATTTCCATAATTTTTCACTCAAAATAGCCAACCACGATCATCCATATGAAAATAACAAATTGGTCAGCGGCTGTTTTACGCTTTACCGAGTTTATTACATCGTCTGCAGCCCGTGGCTCTCCACTGCGGCCTGCAGTTGTCGAACAGCATTGGTTCAGAGAATCGTTACGCTCTTGAAAATCCTCGCAATAATTGTGCGCGGTATTTGTGTCCAAAACACGTAACCCCACCCCGAAAAAAAAAAAAGAGAAGAGAAGAGAATCTCGAGTGCTAGAAATAGAGCAATAGCCTCGTTAGTCCCTCTCACGATGAAATAAGGGTTGAAAGCGCTCTTGGGAGAAGAAACTAACAATCTTCCATTCTCTTCATGTTCTTCCTCGACCCTTCTTTTCTCGACTCCACCATTTTATTCCTACGTAGTTTCATCCTCGCCCTCGAATTCTTCTTACCTTGTCGTAAGCAACGTTTTGTTTCTTGCCAGATTTATTTTTTAATAATATTCAATAAAATTCAATATTATTATATTCAATATTCCAATTTGGATTGGAGGAAAGTTGATGTAGAAAAATGTCTTATTTATTACATTTCAAGCAATTTATAATTTATACATTTCAAGCAATTTATAATTTAATTAAGAATAAAAGGATTCGTGGAAGTGAAATTTATATATAGATATAAAAAATACACAGATATAAAAATTAAATGAAAATATATATAAATTCAACATAATTTTCTGTGATCGTCGAGATTCGACATACCATATAATAAACGATTGAATTAATGAGCATTAGTTACATTAATTGCAATACTGAATCTAAATAATTACTTAATGGCAGGTATGTACGTCTCTTTCAATGGCTAATTAATTATTAGGACGAATTAAATTAATTTATAGATCGATCGACGAACAACAAATCCTGGTTGTTAACGAAGAGGAGAAATTCGTCCGTTTCAATTTTATTATAGTATAATTTAATTAACTTCAATGAACTTTTCGGTAGAAGCGGTCAGGTATATTACAAACTTTTTCGTATAAAGCTGACCTGAAATTCCAGTGTGCCGAGGATGAACGATACGACATTCCCGCGTTTGCTTCGACATCGTAATTTTGATTATGAAATATTTAAGAAATTGTACCAGTTTCATACACACACACAAACACACAAAAGAATTATATTAAAATTACAAAAGTGACACGATTTATTTTCTCTAAGTGGGGTAAAACTAAACTACGATCTTCGCAATTTTTAACGAAGAATTTCCAATTTTCTTTTTTTTTTTTCTCTTTCACGATGACGGATTATGGATCAGCCATAATCCATAATCCGTTCGCCAGTTGTAAAAAATGCAGGGTGGAAGCGTAATCGGGAGCATGAATTAAAGATGGGGATGCTCCAAGTTACGGGACAATTCGGAAAAATTCAGATTTCCCTTAGATTACACAGATCCCCCTTACGATTTATCCCAAACCGTTTGTTGTCGCGCGAAACCCTTCAACGAGGATCAATCGGAATATTCCTCCCCCCTTTATTTCCCCTCCAACTCCCCGGAAACCAATTTTACCGCTCAAAGGTGGAAAGTTTCTACCGTCTTCTTTTTTCTGATTTTGTCCGTCGTTTACGACCATTTTATCTTTCATTCGGGATCAAGGAATTGATTGTCATGTGACATAGATTGTATATCAGTTCCAAAAATTTTCCAATGAAATTTCGACCGATTTATGAGGATATTTCGTGGATATTTCGAGGATAGAAAATTCATTTTATTTACACCACAGATTGTCTTTTCGTTTGCGAGGTTATGTTATTTTCTCATTCAATGGGAACCTGACCCAGATACTGACTCGGGATAATGATGCCCGAGAATTGAGTTTTCCTCCAGTTCTAATTGAAAAATAAGTTTGTATCGTTTGGCGAGCATTGTTGTTGGCGAGTTTGTTGGGGGAAAAATTTTTGCGCTTCTTGAATTGAGAATTGAAAATTAATTTTATATGACAGATGTATCTGTGCGCCAATTGCTAATTGTTTCTTTTTATGTCAGTTATTTATGATTCAGATTATCTTATAGATATAGATAGATATTTTGTTAATAATTTGAATTATTATTCTAACGAATAAAGTTTTTTTACCTTTAGGAAATTTATGCTAATATTTCTATAAAATAAATTTCTGAATTCATTCAGATTCATTTAGATTCATTCTATGGAAATAGCTCATTGAATAGATCACTTAATATAATCAGCTTCATGATATCATCCTCTTAAATCAAATTTACATAATGTTATTTGTTTCTTGAAAATTCTTTTATTATTGCAAATCGATATACTCTTTTATTTTATTCTTTTGTTCTATTTATTTTCTCGTAACTTGTATGATTTATCACTCGTAAGATTAATAAACGTATTTATAAAACATGTTGTTAATTTATTATAAAATTTAAAAAAAAGAATAAAGAGATTGTAAATTCTCAATCAAATAATATACACACAATTTAGGTATTGGAATATGAATGCAAAAGTAAAAGATAAACGAGAATATTACGCTTCTTATAATCCCTTATCCCTTATGTAAAATAGACAAAACTTTCTCCTCCAACTAATATCCACAATGACTCGAAATGAGCGTAATTAACCCAAGATTTCAGGGGGAATAATTTGCGCTCTTTTCGAACGAAGAGGTGGCCGTAAAAGGGAAACGACCGCGGGCTATAATTGCGGCCATTGCGCGAAACCGCATAACAGATTTATTCGAAAAAGCTTTTCGGCAAAACTTGTAATTTTTTCTCTCGCATTTTTCGAGTTTCAATTACAGAGATACGGTCGAAAAATGAATATTTTCTACTCCTCCTTATCCTTGTGATATTATTTATTATTTATTATTAATTCTCGAACTTTTAATTACGCCTGCTCTCCGAGAGATTGCTCTTATTATTTCCAATTTTGATATTAATAAAAATAACAATAGAGTTGTAATTCTTATCCAATTGTTATTCGATTTTCCTTCGAACAGATATATCTGATGTTATGTTTGTATTTAAAAATTTCTCTCCGTTGCATTATTATTGAAACTAGAATTTTTCAAAATTAGATCTTCCTCGAGTGAAAAAGAGGATCGATAAATAATTAATAATAAAACGAGGGGGTGGAATTTGGAAATTCGGCGAAAGACGATCGAAGGAAGAGAAAACGAAAGTTGGCTGTTTCACGTGGGGCATTAAGGGTTGAAGGCGCGTGAAGGGGAGCTTCGAAAATTGGTGGTTATGGCGCTCAGGTGGCCCATAACTAACCGAGTTTATACCGATTCTGCAGGGTTTCACGTTTCTTCGCCCTCTATAACTTAGTTCTATTAAAGAGTCCGACGTATAAGACTTTTTCCTTCTGAAATGTATTCCCTTTTATCACGATAATTGGAAAGAGGATCGTTAAATGGGGACTGGAGCGGAGATTATATGTTAAAAAAATACGAAAAATTTACCAAAATGGATGTTGGTAAATTTCAATTAATCTCGGTTGGAAAATTGGAAGGAGATCGTTAAACGAGAATTGCGGTGTAAATTATGAAGTGGAAAAAAAAGAAGTGGATTAAAAAATTTTGCGTATTAGGAATGTAATAAATTTTCATTAGATGGATAATTTGATCGTGATAATTAGAGGGGATTTGAAATATAATTTATAGAAGAAAATACAAAAGAAATGCAAAAGAAATGCATGATTAATACATTTTAATTTCTACGATTCCTCCATGGACGAGAGAGATAATCGTAAGGGCAAAATTCTTTTTTCTTGAAAATTCTTGAATTTCATTAACAATTTTTTCGAGCAATATTGCAAAAAAATTATTAGTTCCACTTTATTAAATTCTTTTTCGTGTGAAATAAATTTCGCAAATACATTGAACGTATTTATTTATATTTCACATATTTATATTTAAAAATATAATCAACGAAAAAAATATTACAATTATAACATTATAATAAATATAAGAATTAAAAAATTAATTTTCAACACGATTATTTTCGACATAATTAAACAATTAAATTCCAATTACATTTCACGTTGTAAACGATCGATTTTATCGAGGTTATGCACGTTTTTCTGCACTAAAACATCCAACATTTGCTTTATCTGTTACTGTCGGTTTATATATATATATATATTTTTATTTAATTCCCATTTTCCCCAAAATATTTACAATAACCCGCGCGAAAAGTTTCAAAGCTAAATTTGGATTGTAAATGAAACGAAAACCGGACTGGCATGCTAGTTTTTCCAACTCGCAAAAAAATATTTTCCCTGGTAAACGCCGAAGAGGCGAGTTTTTCAAACGCGAAACGCATCGTCTCGCGTTCCTTTTCGTCCAGCTTATACATATCGGGGGGAGGGGTTTAATTTGCTCAAGCGCAAAATAAATAGTAGATAGTAAATAACGCGGGATGAGAGAAATGGAACAGAGAGAATGTTGAAATTTAATTACAACGAATATAAAATATATATTTCTGACTCGAAACTCGAAACATCGTATAATCACATTTCTTTTTTTTTTTTTTTTTGCGTGATAATAATATTTCCACGAAATGTGTATTGGATGTTTTTACGAGAAAAAAATAAATAAATAAATATTTTCTTGAATCTACTTCCGTCGAATACCATCAGCTTACATCGATATTTTTAGTTTACATTTTTACAACACTCGTGAAGAAAAAAAATGAAAAGAAATAACTTTCCACGTACCAAGTCATTGGTCAATACTCAATAATTTTATTATACTAACATGATTAGGAAAACAATTAATTGAATATACATTTACATATATTAATATATTCTTTACAACAACATATTTTTTATACTTCTTTATAATATTCTATTCAAGAAAAATATGAGACAGATTAATTTGAAAATCTAATTAATTAATTTTTAAAAATAATAAGTTAATGGACTTGAATAAGTATATATTTTGAAAATATAATATAGAAATAAAATTTTCTATTAACTTTAAAATTTAATTTAATAATAATTCTTTTATTAAATATAAATATATTAAATATATTATTACTAATATTAATATTTCTGTTCAACATATATATATGAATTAATTTATCAAATCGAGGTAAAATTCCTCGAACTCAAATAATTAAACAAATATGAAAAATATAAATTAAAATAAATTTAATTGATCAATATTCAAATCCATAAAATATAATACTTGTTAAAATCAATCTTATAAACATAATATTTATATATTCAGATAAAAAAATTAAAACAAATATTCTTCTATGATATTCAAAATTAAATCCAAAAACTAATTCTGATTCTCCCTCAATTAAATCAAATGGTGTCCGATTCATCGAATCATTTTCGAATCTTCGATCCAAAGATCTCTCTCTGCGTATACAAATGGATGTTTCTGAGAAGAGTCAATAACGCGACGCTATTAATTCACCTGTCGGCGGTATAATTTCGCGGGAAAAGGGAGGCGAGTGGAGGAAACGGAAATCAATGTCCTCGATTTCTTGGCGGAGGGGAAATTCTTGTTCACGGAACACGAAAACAATACAGGCGAGAAAATCGAATAGAATAGAGAGAGAGAGAGAGAGAGAGAGAGAAGGGAAGGGGATGAATGAAAATCGAGAGACATCGTTTTCGAAAGTTTAAGAATGCTAGTGATAAAAGTTAGTGGTTTGGAATCCCATCGTGTCGGTTGTCGTTCTCGATCGAGCGAACGAGTTTAAGGTTTGATAAAACAACGATATCTTCACTGGCAAAATCGAATACGATCGAATACTCGTGCAGTTCTTTAAAGAGATTTCCTTCCCTCACCGAACAAACAGATTAATTCGTTTGCAAATTATAACTTTGAAATTAAAATTGTAAAATTTTTATTAAAAAAAGAAAAAACTCAAGATCTCGATTTTTGATATATTAAAGAGAAGAAACTGCTACTGTAATTTTGTTGCTGTGTTGAAAATTATTTTTATCGTTTATTGTTATTGTATATTAATTACAATAAAATGTAATAGAATATAAATAATCAATTTTAAACACGAAAGATAAAATTCATATATTCATTAATTATGTATTAATAATTCTTCGACACGAATATAACATAATTTTTCAAAAATTGAATTTTTAATTTCGATATTAATTATTTATTAATGTACACCAAATTATAAATATAATTGCATCTTGTTTTTTATACGCGTAAAATAAAACATACTCCGAAATATAAAATAATTACATCAGTATCAGAAAATGATCAGATTGATTTTCCACTACATCATCGTTAAATTGTATTGTCAATGTTTCGATAGCTTTAGAAACACACGGAATCTTCGCGCGTCAAGTTGTTAATCAAATAATTTCCGACGAAACGAGGAGAGAAAAGCGGATAAAGTCGAAGCTTCGACTTTAGTTGTATCGTATAATAATAATATATTCGGATACTTTGATGATTAATTAATTATGAATGAATCGAAACACTTCGAATCAAAAATGCCTGTTTTACTCTGTTTTCTTTCCATTATGAAATTAATATCATGAAAAGTTCTTATTGAATCTTTTTTTTTTTTTTTTTATGTATTAAAATATACTGATGAAATCTAAATTCTAAATACAAATTTATAAATTTAGAATTAATTTAAATATATAATCTGTTGATTCATGATAGATATTCTATATATACTGATAGATTTAATCCTTTGAGCTTTATAGTCCATCATTAAAGGTATTATATATTATTATCCTTTTTTATTCTTATTATTTCAATGTACAAATATGTAATAAAACAATATGTAAACTAATGTTTTTATTATATTACACTTGAAAATAATATGCTTCTGATTTCTTGATTTTTAAATTAAAAATAGATACATCTTCGAATATTTTTAAGCAATAACTAAAATGCCTAAGAGATTCCATTGTTCGAGGATGTAAATTTTCTCTCTTTTATTGAAAATATAAGTAATAAGTAATCAAGAAAGTTTCATCATATTTTCGTAACGGAGAAGAAAAGAAAAGAATACGCGAAAAGGAACGTGAAAGAAAAACCTATTAATTAAAATAAATATCGTAACCCTTGGGGAAAGAAGAATCATAAATATCTTATGAAAAGTTACAATTTCAGAAAGCTGAAGATTCTTTTTTCCTTGCAGATTAATTAAAAATTTTTAACAACTTTTTCTCCAATCAATTCCTCTTCCAAATTTTCCTCTTCAATAAAATATTCGTTTCGCAAATGTTATAATCACACACACACACACACACACATACACATATGTATATCATAAAAGAACTACGTTTAATGCAATCATGCAATAAATCTTACAATTGAAACTGAACAAGAGTCGTTTCTCTTGGATTCTCTTCAATTCTACCAGGATTGAAGTACCTTTTACACAATTGAGACTTGTCTCGAGACATGTCTCGCGGTTAGTAATGGGATCGGATCGAGACAAGTCTCGATCCACGCAAGGAACATATATATTTTATTATACGGAGATTCGAGATAATTCCAAGTGATCTCGAATTCACAGTGAAACTCTACTACTGTATTCTATTATATACATCTTTTTTACCTTTAAATTTTGCATAAATGAACAATATCAGCAATCTAATTATCACACTCTAAATTTACAATATTCGAATATACATTATTATTGACACATTGCAGGGAAAATATTTAACGAAATCTTTTAGATAAATTCGTCCACTAATTGGCTGAAAATTAGAATTGGATGAAATTGTTCCTATTACACGAACGTATTTGTTATTCCCTGATAAATTTATACAAATGAAGTTTTATCGTGGTGGTCGCAACTATCTCAAAGTACGCCTCGAGGCAAGCGCTTTAACAAGATCACTTTTAACAAGAATCTTTCGCGAGAACAAGGAAGGATCGAAGAAATTTTTGCAGCAACGTTTTTTCTCGTAAATTCGTTCAAACTGAATCTACGAAAATGGATAATTCTAATAATTTTACCGATTAATTTCATTCATGGTCTACACTTTCGATTTTATCGCGTATTTTTCTTCTCTTAAAGAAAATAAAGACGCAAACGTTTTCTCGGTTATTCAATAATTTATCGTGAAATGAGAGATAGTTATATTCGAAGTTAAGAAAGTTGGGATGCGAAGAAGAAGCGCTTTTCGCAGTTTCTCGACTGAAAAAAAAGAAGGTAGACGTAATTTTAGCAACGTAAGGGATGATCCCATGAAAATTCGACACACGACGAGGTCGCCATTTTCCCATTCTGTCCATGGACAGGAATGATACCCTCGAGTTTCTTTGAATTCAGGATTCGTGTTTCACGTCTCGCTAACCCCATGACCTCGTCGCGATCAATTTTAGATGGAATTTCACTTGAGTAGAAACTTTACCCTGCCTAACGTATCGCAACTCACCATTTCGAGGCCGAGGCGAAACTGAAAATTACCTTATAAAACGCCATTTTGCTCGACGGAAAATAAAAATATTTCCAACAAATCGTTTCTCCAGGAAATATAACGCGCAATCGGTCGCACAAAAGGAGTCTGGATACAAGAAAATTTTATTTTCGTGCAAAATTTGTGTATTTTTTTCGAATGGAAAATTTCTTTGAATGCGCGAAATCAACTTATAAATTTTCACTGTTTTCGAATAGGTTAAAAATCTAATTATTTCATAGTTTAAAATTTTTTAAATTTTATTCTCATCTTGTTGTTATTATGAAATTAAATATAAACGTTGATTTTAACCAAAGTGATACTCCATTAGGGTGTAAAATATTATACCATTATCAAATCTTTCTGTAAGAGTATTACAAAGTGATGTTAAAACTTTTATGAATCTGTATATTCCACGTGTTATATAAGATCAACATGGCTATTGATTGACAAACACGATTCGTGTTTACCGATTCTTACCGCGGTACGATTGAATTAACCGATGTTTACACGAATGAAAATCGACGTATGGTTAATAATAACTAAGGAAATAATATTTAAACCATTCCCTTCCATTTTCTATCTATTGATTTTATCACTCTGCGGTCGAATTCGGGATAATTAAATTGAAACAACGATAAATTAACACGCGTTTCGATATTTGGACATTACATTATTGTCCGATAAATTCTCCTACAAAGATATTTTTACGACAAGAATAGTATTTATCGACCAAAGTTCGAAATTTTTCTATATACATATTCCATGCAATATATTTTTTATTAACGTGAAAAGTTTGTACAAAGTTTTGTAATCCTTTTTTTATATTTCTTTTTATCGAATTATTATAGTTTCGAATTGAAAGATTTGGAATCGATAATATAATGATATAGATATGCATTAAAAATTTTCTTATATACATATATATTTATGCATGTGGGAAAATTCTTTATTCAAATGTAATATTCTGATTAATCTGATATGCAAGATATGAGCAATCATATTTCCAAAATTGAATTTCTCTCTATATTTTTTTTTTATATCCAGTATATGCATCAAAGTATATCGAGTTGACCATCGTTGTAAATGTATATCAAGCGGCAGCGATACGAATACGTTGGATTAATTAAAAAAAATTAGCATGCAGAGAATAATTTCACTTACATTTCCATTCACAATGGATCTCTCGTTTTTTTTTCACGTGTATCATCGAGTGTCCAGAAAATACGAAACGAGAATAAAATTTATTTCTGGGTCAATCGACGAATCGTTCTTTTTTTTTTTTTTTTTTTTTTTACTTTTCTTGATCTATATTTTCCACGATATTACCCGATGAAAAGCTACGTTGCCGCGAAAAGCAATAATAAGAAATTCGTTCTATCGGATCCACTTTGCTCGTGGATAAAATTTAACAGGATGTTCGAAATCGAAATCGGCAAACGTTGCCGATCATATTTGGAAACGTTCGTTACGAAGGAAAAAATTAAAATTGCACGATTATTTTCTGTATAGTCGAAAAATTGCAATTAATTTTCCAGATTAAACGTGGAAAAGTTTTTATCGAGCACGAATTTTTCTCCGATGCACATTTTTTTTTGGATCTTTTCATCTCTTTTTAAATAGATTTTTACGTACAAATATTACGTTATTTTAATATTATATTCTGTATTATTAATTATAACTCTTTCGAATCTTATCATTCTCAAATTTCCATATACGTTTCAATATGTTCATTCGATATTACAATGATTTAATGACACTCTTAATTATCATTACACTTTTCTATGTGTTTATACAATTCTTCTTCTTTTACGAAAAAAAAGAATGCAACTGTTGAGCATATTTTATACATATTTATATCTTTATTTTATACGTATCTATTTATAGTAATTATTTATATTAATTATTTTCCCTATACGTATAACCATTCGACTTCAGTTTTGAAAATAATATGATAAAAATATGTCAAATACTATATACACAATCCTATATTATTATTTTATACACTGTATTCATTTTTATTAAAAATAAAAAAAATAAAAAGTTCAATATTTATATATTTCGTGAAATTGTATATATTCGATCGAAAAGCGATGGTTTTTACTGTACGAAATTGTGAAAATGAACAAACGAACGATTCGTCAATGTTGATGTACAAAGTGTAAATGTATCGTAATGGGGTCGCGATCGAAAAGCTCGAGTAGAGTGTATTGCGCATTTTAAATTGTTCAAATATGATGATACGTCCCCCCCTTTTCGCGGAATTTAATTCGACAAATGCTCATGACGTCATTTCAAATGACGAAAATTTAACCTGAAAGGGGAAATCGTGATAAATCGTGATAAATCGTGATAAATTCGCCGAAACTCATTGATCTCTGGCTAAAATTTCATTACGATTGACGACGCGTGATATCGTTAAAATGCCAATCACGAACTTTTTCCTCCTCTCCTAATAAATACACGGGGAAAATTTGTTGTTAGGCAACTATCGATAATATTTCGATATCGAAATATCGAATTCATTATATCGAAATGCGAAAATGTATTTAAAAGTTCGAAGAACTTTTATTATAAATGCTTATTTGCTGCAATTGTTGACATAATTATCGTTAATATAGAAATAAGTTTTTGATTCGATCTTTGAAAATTTGAAAATCGATTCTTTTTTTTTTTTTTTTACCTAAATCCTGGACGATTAATATGAACTAGATGATATATGTATTTCCTCTAAAACTTTTCTAACAATAAATGTTAAACGATGCGTTAAGCTCTTCGTAAAAGAGCTTCGATTTCTTTCTTATGTTCCTCAATAGTGAAAATCCAAGATTTTTTTATGGATTATCAGCTATTATTCAACTTTTTATATCAATCTCTAATCTTTAAACGGACCATCTAATATTTTATACATCGTCAAAAAACGTTTTATACGTCGTATATCAATTGTCACCAGTACGCTCTTTTCAAGATGAAAGAAAAACTTTATGTATTTTTTAATCGCAGAAATCATATATTATGTGAAAACTAGCAGTAGACCAAGAAAATTTTTATTCTTTAAAATAATAATATTTATTTTGGTTTATAAAGAAAAAAATTATATACCTAAATATTAAATTTTATAAAAGTCACAATTTCGAAATGTAAAAAACTTTTCTTTTATACTTTCTATTTTTAATTTCGAGGACAATCGTCCAAATTTAACAATTATAATAATATAAAAGAGAACCTGAACAGAATGATAATTGAATGAGAAACACGAATATTGTGGAAACTTTTTCGGAAGTGCTTCATTGTAATTAAGCACAGAAATTCGCAATTTTAAATGTAATTCACTATAAAATCTAATTTCAAGTCTCAACAATCATTTGTAGCTATCTATAGAATAGCATTGAATGAGTTTTATAAATAATTCTCTTTTATATTCTTCTATCATATATAAAGAATTAAAAACTTTTTTAGTTATCTAACATTAAGCCATTTAATAATGAAATTTAATATATATATATAGACACAATATTCGAATGCACATTTTTTTAAAATTCCAAACAATAAAAATATGTATGTTAGATATGTTATCAATTCAAATCTTGAATTGATAATATTATAACTAATAGATTGTGAATATGTCAAATTTAAATGTACATAAATATATAGAGTACAACATGAAATGCAAAAAAACACAAAATATTTAAAATATAATAAATGCATTTAAAGAATAAAATAAAGTTTAATATAATTGTAGAAAAATTATAACAATTACAAGACAACTTTAACTTTATACAATTCATTATTATTACATAAAATATTATTCATAAAAAGTAATTATGATATGAAATCTGAAATTATATGATATATATTTACATATTTACATAGATCAAATCTAATATGTATTAATTTATTATTTGATTAATCTATTCGATCACGTTCGAATACTTTTCTCGTATCGATCATATTTTTCTACATTTTCACATGAATATTTCACTAACTTTTACAAAAATACTATATATTATTTTCATATTTGTGTTATAAAACAATTATAACAATTTCGAAACTTAAATTTGAAATACTTTATGATCTTTAGATTTTTAATATTTTTGTATATATATATATACATGATAGAAGAACGAAGGATGATAACCTAAAAATTCAATTTTTTTATATTTATTCTTTATTTTTATATATTTATTCTATTAGAATTCCTTGTGAAATATATCTCAAAGAATATCTGAAGAATATGCACAATCAGTTCTAGAAATTCTGATCAAGCGAATTTAAAATTGGAATAGATGTACGTAGATTAATGCATATTATCGATAGACCATCGAACAACGGAAAATGGAGAATAAAGCACGATTCCCATCCAAACCGTTCAGTGTTATGAATTATCAATGAAATTGACTATCGAAAGCCGATACGTCAGTACAAAAATTTTCAGAATGATAGTCTAAACGAGAAATAGTTGGCAAAATTGTTTCTGCGAAAAAAGAATATGAAACAGTGATTTCATGCACATAGAAACACAACGACAAAGCATTTCGCCATAATCGCAAATAGCATAATCGATTAACTAACATCAATATTGTCTCTGATTTAATATTTAAAAACAGATTTTTTTATCCCTTTTTCTATATCTAATAATAACGTAATAAGAAATAAATGTTTTAAAATGTTCTCATACCTTCGTGTTTTAACTGGTAGACAATTTATATGTTGGAAACTGACCACATTCTGCACATTTTTCTCGACACTAAATCCTCTGGTCGTTCCATCGATCGAACTCTCTCCAACTTCACTCGATAATACGAAAAATCGATTTATTAATAGAAACTGATCGTTGAATATCTAAATATAAAAGTTTTTCGAATAAATCAATGGATAATTTGTAGACACATCACGATTAATGTTTTAAAAGTTTTCTATGAACGAAATTTCTTCAATTTATTCATAAAATATCAACGTTATCGATAAATGGATGACGGATAAATTTCATTTAATAAATTTCTTATTGTAATAATGGCAGAGAACGGTTTCACTGATTTGCACTTAAAATCGATCTCATGCGTATTTTAGATTTTAGATCGTTCGAATTCACGACAATATGCACATGTCTTCGTTTAATCAAATGAACGCGATATCGCGGGAAGATCGAAGAGAATACATTGATTTCTCGTCACTGGCTTGATGACGTGCCATGTCCGTGTATCTAAGAAAGTTTGTCGATCCTGAAGTTTGCCGATCTTGTTCTTTCGAGTCGAGTCACGTTCGAGTTCTTCTCGAGATGCTTCTTCACGATCGAATTTCCCGTATCGCGAAGTTTGTCTTATCCACAGACGATTGATCGTATCACCTTTCTTTGAATCTATATTCATAAGCTAGAACTATTAAAGCGTTGATTCATTATTATGTATGTACGATTACAAATTTAATTTACTTTACGAACGTTTCGATTGGTTTTAAACACGTGTTAAAATTTCGAAATAATTATTTGGTAAATGAAAGTTATAATTTATTTTGATTTATCTTTTAATTTAGTTATCAGGATTTTAAGAACACTTATCTAGGAATAACGTCGACACCGCGAAACCTCGTGTCCTTTTGCCGAGGACTGAACGACTCGTATTTCGCGTGCTTGATCTGCGACGCCTTTAGGCCGACTGCTTGTGAAAATGCGACTTGCTGCGCGCCACGTTTTCTGCGCATGCACCACCATCTTTTCGATACTCTTCTTTATGCGTTTTCGATTCTACGACAGATTGTGAGTTTTTGATTAATTTATCTTTGTTCGGTTACTTTGATTGTGCTTTGATATGTTTTTTGAAGTGTTGAAGTGAAAGTACATTAAAATTCTCAAGTTGCTCTTAAGAATAATTTTGTGGTGGAAGCTGAGATGAGAGTGAAAGTCACTGTTGGATGATTACCCTTACTATGGAGTTCAAATGTAAGTAACATTCAGAAATTTTGGGGATAGATTTTAGAATAAAACTCTCAAAAACTACTCTTGAAAGTAATTTTTTATTAGTGAATATTGACAGTAATTTTTCATATATGAACATTAATTCTACTGAGAATGAAGTCTATTAGCTATTGGTAGTTAGTCTTGATATAGCGTTCATGTAAGAAATAATTTTCAAAAATTTTGCGAATAAATTTAAGAATAAAACTCTCAAAAGTTGCTATGGAGAGTAATTTTTCGTTAGTAAACATCGCTCTGAAAGTAAAACTTATTGAACAATATCTGCTAGTGAAAAATAATTCTTAATAATTTTACGAATAAATTTGAAAATGAAACTATCGAGAGTTTGGTTAAGTTAGGTTAGATTAGAAATTATTTCGCAATGAATGAATATTGTACTGAGTGTGAATGTTATTATCATATAAATTATACAAAAAATTAAATTATTTCAATTACTTTTTATTTTTCTTAACAAAATAAAAAAAGAAAATACCGATTTTAAAAAATTGAAAATTCTTTTTCAACATTTTTTACTTTTAGTTCTAGAAATGATTTTTTTAGGTTATCATATACATATCCATATGTGTACAACTCTTCAAAAAAATACGTAAAAATACATAATTATAAATATAATCCATTCAATCTTAAATTTCAATATTTTCTATTTTCATTAGCATAAATTTTATATATGGTGTATTTATTTTTATCGCATTTGTTTGCCTCTATTATAAAAATAATAATAAAACTTTCTTCATTAAAAATGAAAATTATTTCGGATTCTTTTTTTATTTTTCTCAGTTTTGAAATAATGCTTTAGTTCACTTTGATACTTTGTAACAATGTAACGATTGTGTATTGGATATACTCATAATCGAGAGGCCAAAGATAATAGCCAAAGCTTGAAGACCTTCCGCTTCCGTAGCTCGTTAAGCAGTCCTTGCTCCAGTAACTTTTCGAGACTAGGTCTCTGTTCATATATCATACACACGATTTTGCTCTAATTATTTCACGAGGACGAACATTTTAATGCGATTTCACAGAAATGATGGATGCAGTTCAAGTGCATCGGACTTTGTATACCGTCATTACTATACGTTTCGTTTCTTCGTACATATTCATCATACTAAAAACGCATATATTATATATCTTTAGTTTAAAGACATACAAATCTTTTAAAATATATAATTAAATTCTTCTTTTTTTTAAATATAATTTAAATTTCATTATCCTTGAAATTGGCAAAGTTATAATAAATTTTGTTGTTATTTTATTGATGTTCAAAGACTATGTTATTATGATATTAATAATATAATCGAAATTATATTCAAGACAAATAAATTTATTTTTTAATTTCAATTTATCATTCAGGCTCTTCTTGCATTCAACATTAGAATTCATCTAAATTGTATGTTTTGATCTTGTTAGATAATAGATTGCATAATGAATTAGAAATGCAAATGAAACCAATTAAACATACCACAGAAATGAAAAAAACTTGGGTCTAGGAGTAATATTCTTATTCGTTCCCCATACGAGCACATATTTCAATTTACTGATAGCAAAATGTATGTACACTGATATATCTTCTTTAAATTCACAATATTTTGAAATACATGAGGTATCTCTGCTATTCCAGAAATGTTTTTCTTCGTCGAGATACAAAGATAAAGAGCAATATAGGTAAAACTTGTTCGAATCGCATTAAGATTTCCACGATAAAAAGTACGTTTTATAGATTACTTGATAAACTTTATACTTACTTATAGTTTAAGACAGAATAAAGCTAAAGAGAAGCTAGATGAAATTTTATATTTCTCTTTAACCATACTTTTCAAACACACTTACAGTATATCTCTATACATATACAGAATGTAATCGCTTTATGAAATATTTTGGAGGATTGGTTTTAGAGTCAATATTAACATCTTTGTATATTGTAATAAAGAATCAAAATATTCTGATTTAAAGATAAGTTTTAGTCTGATCTGCTGATTAGAATTTTCATTTGTGATAAAAAATATTAAATTAATTCATTAAAGTTAAAAAATGTAATTATTTTAAAATAGCAATGAATTTGTTTTTGATTATTATAAAAATGAATTTTAAAAAGCAATAGTCTTGTCACATATCAAACTGTAATCTAACCATTGTAATTATCATAAAAGAAGATCCCAAACTCAAAATACTATTTCAAAAAATTAGAAACGAATCTATTATTAGTCAGACAGACTAATGATGATGATCAAATATCAATATCATGTTACTTTTAATATATTAAGTTGTTAGTACAAAGATTTATCTTGCACATTAATAAAACATACATTTACAATTTATTCGCAAATTAAATTTGTAAATTACGATTAACCCAGCACTATCGATTCACTACTGTCATTTAATATTCATAATCTCTTTTGCAATTTATCATATTAATCATAATACCATACAATTCAATATCTTTTAACAATCGTAATTTACTCTTACCTATATGATCCTTGATCCCATCACTAGAGGCTAATTGCACGTATTCTCTACCGAAAAGCTAATTAACTACAAACAATAGACACGTGCATGTTAAATAACCAGGAACAGTGCAACGATTGATGATTAGGATGGTATTATCGATTCCGTTAACGATGCGAGCCCAACTCTTTAGGTTCACGTAATCGTCTACCCGTCTTTCGCTCGCATAGCGAACTTAATCGAATGAATGCTCGCGTGACAATATGAAAGCGACCGCACACTATAGCAAAGCACACTTCTATGTGCAAACGTAGCATGTACTGTGCAACCGCGAAATCACTTGGAACGATAGTATCTAATGCAGTGCTTGTAACGTCGAATTCGTCTTGAATATTCGCTTTTGATGAATGGTTCGAGAGAGCGTGGTACATATTTCGTGGAAACTAAATGTTCGGCAAGTATTAACAATCAAGAAGTTTCCTTTTATCCTGAAAATTGAATCCGATTGACTCGATCGGTAACAAATGTCTTTCGGTATATCGGTAAAGTTAATTTTTGAAATCTTTGAAAGTTTATTTTTTTAATTCGACAATTAGGTAATTAGAAGAAATTTAAATAAATTCTATTAAGCGAGATAATTATTACAATTATTTGGAAAAAGCTTTTTGATAAAATATAATTTTTTCTTTTTTGGTAAATAGAAATTATAATGGAATTTAAGTGGAAATTGTAGGATAGCATTAGGATATTAAGATACACAATGATAGTTTTTTTTTAAATTATTTCATTAATTAATGAATTTATAAATAATAGTACAATACTTTAAAAGTATTTATATATAATAATTTTTTCTTCGAATAAATTATACAGAAGAAATTATAGGATAGCATTAGGATACACAATGATAATTTTTTTTAAATATTTTCATTAATCAATGAATTTATAAATAATAGTACAATACTTTAAAAGTCATAATAATTTTTTCTTCGAATAAATATATTTAAGAACAAGAAATATATACATATAATATATTTTTAAAATGTGAATAATTGATCCTTTCATCCAGAGTTCGAATCCAATCAAATAAAGTTCGAACCTATTTACAAGATTCCATCGCCAGTAACTAATAGCCAGTAACTCGATAAAATTGATTCGAGTACCTGATAGTTGAAAGTTTTCACCCTAATAAACGTACCACGAACGTTTGAAAAATTAATGATTCGACGACGAACTGGGACAAGTCGTTACAACTCTTACAACTAAAATAAAATATCCGATCATCCAAAATCATATTGTACCTTACTTGTTAAATCTTAATTGCGAAATCAAAGAAATCACGAGAACGAAAAACTATCGAAATTTCCAATTCAATTTTGACGAGAAACACTTTAGACACCATATACACCGTAAATTGAATACTGGCAATGTAGGTATGCTCTCACTCACGCATTAGCATTAGGTCACTGTGAGAGCCTATATACCGTATAGCGATTAACCGTATCTATTTGCTCGAATACAAATTCGAAACGCGACCCTGCTTGATTTGCATTCCATTCTATTAACGAGTCACATATAATCATGAATTCCTGATCTTCCCTCAAAACTCATCATCACATCTAGTATATGCAAAGTTGAATTTTTCCCTAATTACAGCAATAGATATTGACTCGAGATATTTCAAAGAGAATCTCTCTCTCTCTCTCTCT
>NW_025223361.1:1039297-1052114 GCF_014066325.1 Apis laboriosa | reverse complement strand
TCTCTCTCTCTCTCTCTCTCTCTCTCTCCAAAAAATTTCTCACAACCTTTATAGACATCTCTTTAAAAGGACATTAGACATTAAAAAGATTGACAATCAGCGGGGAATTCAAACTTTAAAACACTCTTAAGTGAAGTACAATAGAAAGCTTAAACTTTATCTTATCAGTTCTTCTGATAAGCGTATCTTTATCACTGGATGAAGAATAGAATATCTTTATCACTTGTAGCTAAGAATATTCGCAAGGAGAGGGGGTGTAATACGAGTGATGAAATTCGCGATCACGTCTGGAGAGTTTTGCAGAAGGAGAGGGGGGGAGGGCGGGGGAGGGAGAGGGGCGGCGTGGTGGCGTGGCGCATGCGACAAATTATGCAAGCGCGAGACAACCGAGTCTCGTTGCGATAATCGTGTGAACAGGACATTATATGGGCGGGTAATTGACGGGACGTTAATTGTATTACTAATCGTGTGCTTCCGTGCACGAATCGCCATGCAAAGATCTTACGGAGATATTACGACAGAATTATTATTTTACACGCTGTTCTCTCCTGTAGTTTTTCTCCTCGTTTTGTTTTTATTAATATCACATCATATCCGTTTCAACAGCGTTGCACGATATTTTTTATCACGACGTCGCGTGTATAGATTATTCATTTAATTCAAATGGAAATAAATTATCGAAAAAAATTATCGGGTGTACAATTAGAATTAACCGTAGTAGACTTTTGTGGATTGGATCGAATATTGGAAAGAAAAAGTTATTTCAATAAATACATTCGAGAGTGAAATTCTATATTGAGAGAGTTATTTGCTTTTGAGAATTATTTTTTTTTTTTTTTTTTGAAAATGGACGCTTGTTCAAAGCGAAAGAAAGGAATGGCCAACTTGTGAAAAGTACATTGAAGAGTTTTCCTCGATATTAGGAAAAGTATGAAGGATAGAATCTTTGTTAGAATTATTCGAAACTCGATTATCGGAAATTCTGTGAATTCCGTGTTTAAATATCCTATTAAATTTTTTAATCAGACGAAATTTTAAAGTCATATTTAGTCATATTTAAATAGAAGAAAGTAAGATGTATATATATATATATATACGTGTATAATAATTTATTACAAATTTCTTTTGTTATCTTTATTTTTTATCATGTGTACAAGAAGATGAAAATTATACATAAAAATATTTTTTATTAAAAGATCAAAACATTTAAATATCAGCAAATTATATGTATATACGTTTTTGTAACGCATTGTATTTATAATGGCACAAAACCCTAAATGAAAATGGTCACGCGAATAAACGTGAAACGATTTTTCCGTTATTAGTCCTTTACCTGAAATATCAATTAAAGTTCGTGGTTTTTAGTTTTGCAAACAAGAAATTTGAAATACCTTGTAAAAACATTTTTTCATCCTGGTAATATTTTTCCATTCGCAAACAATTGTCGATATGGATATTTTTCTTTTGTTTTTATTAAAAATGTTTCAACACGCAACAATTGTTATCTTTTACTTGTTTCAAAAAAAAAAAAAAGAGTAATTAATAAATAGTAAATTTCGAGCAAAAGTTAACTAAAAAGTAATTAAAAAATTTTCTCGTTCTTTTCTCAAAGAAAACTCATAACTGATAGCTTTTCTATAATTATATTATTGCTAATTAATGAACTATTAGATAAACAAAAAAGTTCTGTCGTAACAACAAAAAAAAAAGATGTAAGAAATATCTCACAGGGGAGAAAAGAAAAATATATACTGATTTTTATAAATGATATCAAGAAAATGGAAAATTCTTCTTCAATTTCTCTCTCTCTCTCTTTGCAAATGATAGTTTATCATGTATAATAATCCAAAAGAGAATGAGAATTGAGCAAGAAGTTTTCACTTGTAATATCTTTTTTTAAAACACTTTTATGATTTTACTGTAATATAATAGATATGCATAAAAATTTACAATTTTAATTGTAAATATAATTCAATAAAAATTACAATTTTAACAATTACTTGTAGAAAATTATTGTACATTTTCACAGATGCTTCTTTATTTTATCATGAAAAAAAAAAAAAAAAAGACAGAACTTACTTGCTTACCTTACAACATAGTATCAATATAATCGATATGTCGAGCAAATATCAGCTCATCTTCTCTTCCATCCAATTATATTCTTCTCGATACAAAAATGGCAAAACTTGTTTCCATTTATTTCTTGTCATACACTTTTCACACAAAAATATTTGACGCATGATATCAACATTTTATTTCTGTAAACGTTTTCTCTCAATTTTCTGTACAAATAATATATTTCCATTCCAATGGAATTTGATATTCTCGCGAATATCTATATTAATATTAGAAATTTCCATCTTTAGCCACGATCTCGTCCCCCATATTTTCAATTTCATTCTTTCTCCCATTTAAATTGGCCAAGCGAAACGGCGGCGACTTGGCACAGATTCCTCCTCCCTCTTTCTTTCTCTCCCCTCGATTCGCTTTTCGTTTGTCGAAGTTCCGTCCGAGTTTTCTTATTGTTTCTATTGTAAACATTCGCGTGGCGCATCTGTTCGAGATGAACGATATATAAATGCCGTTTGAATGCTATAAAATAACGACCAAGACCTATTGTTCCGGAGAAAATGTTTTACGAGAAAACTTGGCGACGCGGAACGTGGAAAACGAAACAAGGAAGCGCGTCGTTAAACACTTGCCTTTTTTCCATGAAAGTATTTTGCCTTTGAACCATTATATGTTATAACAAAAGACGTAATCACTCTTCAACTCTTGCATTTCGTTTGATTTATGTTGTGGAACAAATATCGCTGTAATGGTTAATTTTTTTTTTTTTTTTTTCAATTTTAGCAATATCATTTAAAATTTTTCTTTCAAAATGTCTTTCAATTCGATTTATTTCGAGCAAATAATTGATCGAGGAAAGGTGAAAATATATTTTGTTTTTTTTTTTTTAATGAAATATCCAAGATCAATATTAGATTTAAATCAGTATTAAATGTTTTAATTTTAAGGTGTTTTCTTCATAGATTTTAATGAGATATTTAATTATTTCGTTCTGAAAAATAATAAAATATCATTAAACGTTTATTATAATTAATTATAATCTTGGTACCTTGAAACTGATATTTTTACATTGATATTTGTACATCATTTTATAAAAGTTTATCTCTAAAAGCAAATCTAATCTAAACATAATGTTGATCCAAATCTACATCTTGGATATTTGGTCTGCATATATGATCAAAACAACCCTCAGGCGCTGTCAAAATTTAACCAAACCTCAACCTAATTATATCATACACTGTTTACGTATTTTCATATATATATTCATGTCAAAAGAATGACAATTTTAAATATTTTATTCATTTCTTTCTTCGTTTCAATTAATACAAGAATATATTAGTGTATATCAAACGTTTGAAATCATATATGTATATAAAAATATTTTTCCAAGTTTCCTCACATCAAAATTCTATTCCTAAACGAAACAAACTATCGATCAAAATCAAAAATATCGAAAATATGAAAAAAATTCTTTCTTATTAACATTCATAAAGGATGGATAAATACATTGTCCCTTTTCAAAATTCAATAATGGCGAGTCTTTTATATTTCTTCTCTTAGAAACTCGATAAATTAAACTGGAATCAACATTGATTCAGAGACAATTTACTTTTCGACCAAAAGGACCAAGGATCAAGTATATTCAATCGCAATTCGCACGCAATCAAACTCGTCGAATCACGCGGCTACGAGGCATTGTCCATAGATGAACTATATCATCATAACATCCCATCACGAGGATATTTTTCCCTTGGTTACGATTATTTTCTGTAGGGAAACGATCGATGTCAATCTTAATATATCCCTCTGTTAAATAATATCCATAAAAGCGTCATCCATTACTCACTGTCGATCGCACGATGGCACTCTCTCTCTCTCTCTCTCTCTCTCTCTATCTTCTACCTTACCCTCTTCTTCGAGATGAAAGCGATTTTGAGCAGATTGACTACCGGCGCCTCGAACGCGATTGAAATGCAGAACGACATCAGGTAAGAGGCTACCAGATTGCCAAAGTATAGAATCAGCTTGAAAAAAAAACACATATAAAAAACAATATTAATATTCTTTGATCTTATATATATATATTCACTCAACAATTAACGAGATTAGCTTCACGAAGAGAAATTCTAATCTAAGAAGCTCTTCAATTTTCATCTCATCAATTGGAAATTTTATTACTTTTCAATTCTTACTGTGATAATTTGAAAATTTCTCATATTCTATATCGATCGATCTTCTTCCAAAATCCTCTTCGATCGACTTACCACTATGTCATTGTGCAAATGCAACGGGCCATCCATCTGGCTGGCTGTGATCAACATTATGATAGGATGCACCAAGTAGGCGCAGTAAGTCAGCCTCGATAGCGGATATATCAGCCTGAGCGACAACAGGCTGTCGATCATTGTGGCTGAGCCGGTGCAGCATTGAATCACGATGAAGGATACGCCGATCGCCCACGCGGTGTGTCCTAAGGCGGCGTACACGGAACTCAATGGCACGGTTAAATTTCCGGGATACAGGCCGTAAACAACCGAGAACATTATGGCTGTGGATAATACCCAGCCGATCAACCGGGCGATCTGGAACAGTGTTTCTTGTTTAAAATCGATTTCGATCTTTCATTCTGAACGTGAATCTCCCCTCCCCCCCTCTTTTTTTTTTTTTTTAAAAAATAAATAAATTGCCTCGAACGAAGAGATTACGAGTTCTATAAGGAAGAGAGAAAATGTGTGTTTATCCCTGGATCGGTGTGCAATTACTTACCAGGGGCAGTTTCAATTTGCAATTCGTCTTGAACAGGATATAACCGGTGATAATCCCTACGAAGTAGGGGCCAGCTCTTAGCCATGGTTTATCGTACAGCTCGTCGAAAAGGGCGAACGGTTCTTGAATTCTAAGCAGGGGGGGAACAAACGGATGAGAGAATGAAAGTAAGAAGGGGGGATGTTTGGTATTATGGTTATGGGACGATCGATTGAATTTCGCGAAGAGAGAGAGAGAGAGAGAGAGAGAGGAAAGTGGAGTGGAATTGAATTTTGAAAGATGTAATTTAAGTTTTTTAAGTTCTTTTTCTTAATATTAATATTATTGCATATGGGCTCTTTCACGAGCTTTTGTGGAGAAAAATTTGATGAAATTATTATTCGAGGTTAATAAAGATTTTTTTTATGGATGATATAAAAAGTAAGGAGTGTCGAAAGTATTTACGTGTTATAATAAATTAAGAAAATAATAAATTAAGAAAAATAAATTAATTAAATTTTTAGAATGAGATTTTGTTTTATAACGTGATTGGAATTTCCTCCATCTTTTAACGATTTAATAAAGAAACGAGTTGAACACGGAGGAATGGAATATAATAATAATTTTTTTTTACAAATAATAAAAAGAAATAGGTAATATAATTCGTTCAGAAATTTTCAAGTCATCATCGATATATTAAATCGATCATTTATCTTGCTCGCTTAAATCGTGATAAAATATTACAGTTACAAAGTTTGCTAAACAAGAAATCTGATATTTAATCATAATGAGAAGTTTTGAAAAGTTTGAATCGCTTTTTCAACGAAATTGTTGGAAATTGATAAATAGACGAAGTTACGAATGTTTATTCTATAATCAAAATTATTCACAATTTCTGGATCAATTATATATATCATTATATTCTAGAATCCATTTTTTGTTTAATCTGCACGAAAATCAAGAAATAATACTTTAAAATATACACATCTATAAAAATCTTTACCAAAACAATGATTCTACTTTATAAGAATAATTTCAACAATTTCGATAAATTTTTATTCGTGTTGTTCAAAACAACAATCAGTTTAATAATTCTCGTTTATTGATCAATTAAAATTTACCTCTTATATCCATTAAATCAACAACCATTTCGTTAATTACCTGGCTATGTAATCGTTGGAATAAGCCATGGAGAAGGTGGTGAACCACGAAGAGACGACGAGTAGTAGAATCGCCACTATTACGGTCTTCAAGTATCTGATAGACAGGAGCAACAAAAGTATTCCAAGAACGTAGAACTGCGTATCGTTTGCCATGTACCAGCTCCACAACATACACTGGAAAGTTGTTAATCAAGTATTCGTGGGATAATTGCGAATCGAAAAGTTGAAGGAGTCGATCCTCGCGTTAGAATATATTGGAAAATACTTGGCTAGGGGAAAATCTATATAACGCGGGGGAAACGCTGTGAGGCTAATGGATCAAACGTCAATCCAGCGGATGGTTTAATCAAGCGGAACCCTTGTTGATAACGTTGTGTACAGCGCACGTGTATACTTGAGAACGATGAGAGAAGGATGAAACAAAGTTTTCACTTGTTTATTGCGAAATGAAAAACATTTAATTGAACGGAAATTCAACGTTTCATACGTCGGGGTGATTCTTCCGAACAATGCTTTTTATTAAGAATTCCACGAAATCGAAAAGTTTTTCGAATTTACTCGATATTTTTTTTTAATTATTATCGATACATTTTTCCTTCGAAATCGAGATCACGATTGAACTTCGATTATATTTTTTATATTTTTATTAAGAGTTAAGATGGTTAAGATTTATTATTTATTTTAAGTATGATCAGTATATAAATCTATATATTGAATATACTAAATATTTTATGTTCCAAAAAGGATGATGAAAATTATTTAAGGAAATACGAGGAATGTTTAAACGTGATACAATAACTTAATCAATAATTAAGTGGCTCCTTTTATCGGCGACGAAATTGGTTTTAGGGCGATGTTAGACACTTTACGTTGTGTTCCACCACTTTGAAACTTTCTTGGGACGTGGTAGAATTAATTATCGGAAAACGATCGAGATGTTGACACCTTCCCTGTCTCATAATCTCCACCGAATCGTAGTTCTAAGATAAAAGAAAAAGATACAGTTGCTGTATCTTTTCCCTCCTCTGTTTCATTATTCCTCGACTCGACTACTTTTACGTTCAAATTACGTTTCATCGTGGAATATCGATTAACAAATTAAACTCATCGAGTTTATTTTTCTTTCCTTCTTTTTTTTTTTCTTTCTTAAATGATGATAAATGGATGAACGAAAGAAGTTGCTTTTTAACTAATTAATTAGATGTTTAAGCAAAAGTAACTTGGATGAATTTAATAATTTAAATATCGTGCAATAGTATGTTTTTACATTGTGTAAAAAATTGTCTGAAAAATTTTATTATACTTTGAAATATCTATTTTTAGATATAATTAGAGAATTATTAAATTTTATATTAACGAAAATGAGTATCTTAGTGTGGTATAGGGTAATAAAAAATATAACAGGGTGTCATTATCAGGATTAATAAAATACAGGGCAGAGATAAGTTAAAGTAGGGGTTAAAAGCGAGTGAAGATGATAGTGGAGAACTAATGTGACAAATGGAATATTATATCAGTTAAGATAAGAGATAGAAAAAGTATCAAAGAAAATGTAATAATAAAACCAAGGACGATAATCTAAATGTCTATAAATCATATTTCCAAAAATCTACAAATTATAAAAAGTTATTATATCTTTATAAATAATAAACAAGACAATATAAACTGTAAATTATTCAAAACCAAAAAAAAGTTTATAAATCAATGCTAACTTTAATCCTTATATTAATATTCAAATAGCCAGTAATAAAATTAAATTTAAAAATTCGTTATCCTCAAAAAGATTTTCAAACACAATTGAATCATAAGAATTTCTATTAAAAACTTTTGCTTATCAGCAAAGGGATCGATTATCTCTCACAACCCAATTTAGAACACTTAATATCATAAAAGTTGAAACGTTAACTTTTAAAATCCTTACCATTTCGCTTCGAGGGTAAAGCGAGTTCAGATACAAGGCGTTCCTCCACCAGAATTTCTCGCACGTGAAGTGGTCGATGGCCGCTGGCGTGAATACTGACCTTGGCACCCTGTGCTTCATGACAATCTCGTTTATCCCCAGGACAAAGAGGTAGGCCGGTGTCAATCTTGATAAAAGTGAATCGAAACGAGGTCAGTGTGTACGTCACTTTGGCCGGGATCGTTTATTTTTTTTTTTTTTTTTTTTTTTTCTTTTCTTTATTCGAAGTCTTTATGCTCGACTTAATCAATCGGGCATCGATGGAACCGTTTCCCGTTCGTCGAGAAGAAGGAAATTTTTCTTCTTTTCAAGATTTTCAAGCTTTTTTTACCTGATAAATCTGTAGAGGATCATGATGACAAATTTGGTGAAGCATGTCCTCCAAAATTTGTCCTCGTTGGTTTTCAAGCTTCCCGAAGATCGATAGAAGAGAATCGTAACTAGCAATCCGCTGAAATAGTTATATTTGTGAGAATTTGAAGAAGAGTGAAAGAAATTTGTTTAAATATATTGTATAGAATTTATTAATATTTCAAAATGAACGTTTGATGAAATAGTAATTTAATCTAGTCTTTCTAGTTAAAAATTATTTTTAATACAATATATATTTATTTGTTAGATTTCTGAACAAAAATCAATGAGAATAATGATTTAAGAAAATTATTTTCAATAAAATTTATAGAGGGAGAATTTTTGTTCAAAATCAACAAAAAGTTCTATTCTTCATTTCCTTAATTGCGAAACGAGGATTCTTATCATTGTCTACGCCTTACCTAATGAAGAAGAATGTATCTACGGAGAAGGTGGCATTGCTAATTGTTTGGAACATAAAATTTCGCTCTGTCACTGTACGCAGCGTTTTGTTCTCTGCAAATTAAATTAAAAGAAAGATATATATACACAATCTTATTAATATAATCGTTAGAAATTTAATTTAATTAATCCAATAGAAAGAAGATTCAATATTCTAAACAGTTATAATTTTATTCATTTTCAAAATTTAAATAAAATAAAGAATAACAAACGAATAATAAAAATGATAATTTAATAACAATTTTTCTAAATGATAAGAAAATTGTCAACAGATTGACAATTCATCTAATAACAAAATATAAAAACAATATTAGCATATTAGATAAAGTAAGACAGAAAGTAAAGTAAACCTGTCTCTTTTTTTTTTTCTTCATCATTCTCATATTTTATGTTTGCCTTAGACTCTAGAATATTTCAAAGCTATCTTATACGAATATATTAATATTCTGTGCAACATGGAATATATGCAAAGCATATTATTTCACGTATCTCATATTTGCATATGAAAATATACATTTACTTAAACGTCCGCAATTTACTCGTAACCATAGTAGATCCGAGTTCTAAAATAATCGTAACTTAAACGTAAACAGGATTTCATACAATCATCGTGACGTTGCCTCTCGAAAGGGCAACAACTTTACCAGCGATGGAAAAAACTTGAAGATAGGTATGCACCATGACCACCCATCCCAATGAAAACACTCGTAATCCGTGCAAACAAGTCAGACTATCTCTTGCGGCAGGTTCGGTGCTAATAATCTTGCTCCCGTTCCTTATAGGATTAAACGCTGTCAGACACGTTATCCAGAAGCCTGGAACGCGAAGAAAAATCGCATGAAAGAAAGAAAAGATTGCAACAGAACGGATAATAAATCATCCTCGTATTCTACCCTTTTTGTTCTTTTTCGAGTGGTCAGGCAAATCTTTTTGCAAGTTTTTCCCTTTCTCGATCAACTCCTCCCCATTTTCTTGAACCACTCCGTGATCCTGATTCAAATTCTTATTCGAAAAATTACTCAGTCTCTCGTTGTTATTCGACACGCTTAACGACTCCGCATCCTTGTCGCTTGGCATCGTTTTGTACTCGTAGATGGCAGCACACAGCATTAGAAATAACATCGCGCCACCGATCCCTCTGAAAAAACAGGCAGGAACAGTATTGTAATGCGCAAAGTTGAGCGAAAAACTGAAGAACTTGTTAGATGATTTTAAAAGAAATAATTGCAACGAAATTCGAATCTTTTTTTTTTCTCTGTCCTTCTCTCTCTGGTTATTTTAACGGAATAATGTTTTTTTTCGTACATATGTTTCAAAATTATACCGAGAAAGTAAGGCGAAGTATTAAAACGCATATTAAAACGTGAAATTAATGGCAGCTATTGCTGAAACGCTTTTAAATCATAAGAGAATAGCGGAAGATTTTTCACGACATATATCTTCTATGCATTCTTCCTTTTTTTCCCCGCAACATTTCATTGCTTGTTATAATTCACGACTAACTTTTACTAACAATTCTTCTATTATTCCATAATAATATTTTTCAAGATGAATGATCGAATAATTTGAAAGAATACGATGTTATAAATCGTGTCATTAAAATCATATGTAATTTAGTGATATTAAAAATATGTTTTTTAATATACGTTATTGTATATATTTTCATCTAGATTTTACAATAGATATTATAAAGTTTTAAAAATTCCTAAAAAAATATTTCACTGTAATAAATAAAATAGACATTCCGCATATCTACTAATATTAATAACTTTTTGTTTATAAGTTTTGTTTACAACTTTAATTGCATTAACTTTTTTAATCACGTTCAATTTATGTAAAAATGAAGAAATTTATATCTCGAAAAACATTTTTTCATTCCAACCTTTGAGGATCTATTTTTGAGACATCTTATATAAAATGCTCAGTATCTAATATTCTTACATATAAAGAACGAATTCGTTGCATAACCTAAGATTTATAATCGAGTTCATCGCGCACTATCGATGTAATAATTTAGATTTTCTAAACGTTAAAACGCATTGTTCGTTTACCTTTCGAGAGAAAGTGGACAATAAATAATGCTCTTCCTTCTCGTTTCCATTTTTTTTTTTTCAGTTACCTTGATGAGCAACAAAGGCAAAAAAAAGAAAAGTAAAGAGGAAGTCTCTCGCCTCGAGGAAAATAATTCCAGTAAGTGAAAATATTTACTTTACTTTTAGAGAAAAAAATTTTCGATCTCCAATTTGAATACACACTAATTAATTCCGCTTGGCACGGGACAAACGATATAAAGTTCGTCGTTCCTGTTACGCTAATGGACTCTTAAACGCGAATTCGTTAGGGAAGAATAAAATGGTGGACGAGTTTTTCCATCTTGCTTTAATGCAGATTTATTCGTTCTATTTTTATAGCGATCTAGAGGAAAATATTGGAACGATATTTCATGCTAACAAGAAAAATTTCTTAACTTGAAAATTCTAATTTTGATAAAAGTCTATGTACTTGTGGGATATATATATATAATGGATTTGAAGAGAAAAAATTTCTTTTTGAAATAATGAAATTTAATAAACCGATATCTAGCTTATAAAAAAGTACTTATTTCTTGAATAAGAACGAATATTATTATATTAAGAATTAATATTATTATTAATAACAAATATAATAACAAATATATTCAATTTTGTAGAAATTTCTTTGTTTAAATAATTGATTAAACGAAACTATATATTACATCATTCGCCGCGAGATATCTTTGTTATGAAATCATGAACGAGGCAACTTATCAACAAAAAGCCATCACATTTCCCTCCTCAAAGTCGTATACTCTCGTCGACAGTCGTATTTTCTTATCACGACAATACTTTCAGAATATTCTATTTCGAATCTAACCATGCATATTTATTATTTATTATTAATATTTTAATTATTCACAAGTTAGCAAACTTTAGATCAAACCCCATATATATGTGTATATATTATAAATGCAGAATGGATGGAAACTGGTATATAGCTATGATAAAACTTCTCAGATTTAAATTGCACCATTTGCATTTCTCGTCACTCGTTTGCATTTATTTATCCCCAACTATTATTTATTTTTTTCGAAAAACTCACGGTGTAGTTTGATCGCTCACGATGTTTAAAAAAAAGAGAGAGAGAGAGAGAGAGAGAGAAAAAAGAAAAAACTCATAGAGAAGAAAAAAGAGACAAAAGTGGAATTACCGTGAAAGTTTAAAGCCACACAGTCTAACGGTGTCGAATCCAGTTGCAAACTTCTCGTTTACAAGAGCGTTGCTTGCTACAAGAGGGGGTTTCGTCGTCTCTAGGTTTAAGATTACCAACCTTCCCCAATCTTTAACTTCCCAAATCCTTCGGTTATGTAACTGTAACTTGTGCTTCGGTGCAAATTTTCAATTTACCCGCAAATTGTACCGTGCAATGTCTATCCACCCCCCCTGTGTAAAAGGGGGTTAGTATCGCGTGGCAACTTGACAATCGAGAAGCCAAGTAGGGACTACGTTCTACGAGGTAAGTTTTCATTTCTTTCGATTTTTGTCATCCTTCAAAATTCAATCAAATCGCAATTTGCCTCACCTTGTTTTGTATTTAATTTGGATTTGGATTTTTTTTTTTTTTTTTTTTTTTTGATACTTTGCATTTCAGAGTACGTAGAAAAAAAATTCAGATTTTTCAAAATTCCAATCGATAATGGGCCAAGTGATTTGATGTCACGTTTTTTTCGATATTTTTTATATTTTAAAAATATTCAACCGGTTGTTATTTTTTTTCTTTATTTGTATTTATATTTTTTTTTTCTTTCGATGTAAATAGAATTCTGATAATACTAGACATTTCGGGAATATCGGATTATTGGATGCACGATAAAAACGAGAAAAATAGATTTACAAAAAAATGTGACGATGAAATTTATTAATAAAGGATATTTTATGATAAAATTTTCAAATTTTTGCGGTTAATTAAAAATTGAATTCGAATTTCGTTTTAAAAATACGTGGTACATTGGATTTGATATACTTCGTGAAAAAAAGAAAAAAAAAAAAAA
>NW_025223361.1:964519-1039268 GCF_014066325.1 Apis laboriosa | reverse complement strand
TTTTTTTTTTTTTTTTTTTTTTTTCTAAGAAAGAAATAAAATTCAGTGTGAAATATCAAATAGTGAAGAGCCCATATATTTTTGAAACTAATTATATTCGCATAAAATAGATATTGTCACAAAACAATGACAACAATTTAGATTCTATTTCATTTGCAATTAAAAAACAAAACAGTGATTCATTATTCATCGCGTTAAACCTCATTATACATTTATTTATTTCGATTTCACGTAATTAAATTAAAATTAAGTTCCCACCATTATACACGCATTTCCATTGCAAATTTCTTGGATTTTTCGCATAAAAAAAGTAAATTACTATCACTAAAAACCACGATATCTATACTTTTTCTTTCCAACTTTTTTTTCCCCCCTCCTCCATGAAAACGATCTTTCGATCCAGCGAAAGATTGCCTTTGAAATTGATCCACGAAGATTTATGAAATTGGGAAACGTGATGGAATTTAGAAAGTTATACGATAAATTTTATTTCACGTTTCTATAAAAAAAAAAATGTTCATACTTTGCATAAACTTAATAAAAATCTAATATAAACTATTATATTACAACAACTATATACAGTAAACATATATATATATTTATCACATTCAAATATATTTATTCGAAAAAAATCATATCAATCGTTCAACAATGCTAAAACAACGAGTTACCGACTGTATAATTAAATTTCCATAATCCATTTAACTTACCCCCTTTTTTAATAGAAAAATGTTATTATAACATATCGAGCAATATATCCAACAATTTTCACGCGATCGAGGCGAACAATAGGAGAAAAAAAAAAAAAAATTGAAAGACCGATCGGGGCAAAGACCCACTTCCGACAGGTTTATTCACACGATAACCGTAGATCACTTTCACGAGCGCAATGCTTTCGACAAAATCTTGCGTAATACAATTCAAGGTAGTGGCGTGCAATCACAATGCACACCTGCATGTATACGCGATTTCTAACGAATTGCCAAACCGGAACAAGCACCAGCTCCACTGGAATCCGGACAAAGTGGCCGGATTCGAGTGCTTCCAATCACGGTGAACGCGACATAAACACCGCCTCCCCTGGATCGCTCTCACGTCCATTCATCCGCAAGTGCAATGCCCGTTGCATAATTGCCGCGAACCGGTTCGCTCTATCGATACGACGGACACGAGAGATTCATCGGGAATAAGAGGGAGACAGAGAGAGAGAGAGAGATAGGGTGAGGTTTAGAAATCGTTCCACGAAAGAGGTCGAGAGATTTATATCGAGAAATTTCGCGGTTAAAGTCAGTCTTCGTGTAGGTATGTTTTTTTCTTTTTTTTTAAAGAATTATATTAAATCGTGTTTATTTTTGAAATTGAAGATTATCTTTGAATTTGAGAATTATAACAAATCGTGTTTATTTTATGTTATTTTTGAAATTATTTCGAGAAAAATTGGGGGAAGATGAAAGGGTTTTTTGTCCTAATAAGAGTTATAATTATAAAGTTCAATTAATTTTTCTTATAAATTCTTTGATCGAAATTTGTTACAAACATAGATTGGATGCCATAAAAGTATTTATTAATATCTATGAATATAAATAATTGTTCATGTAATACTTTTATCTCCACAAAGTGGATATGTTTGGAATAAATATTTTATTATATATAATCTTCATTAATTTCAACCTAATTTCACCAATCCTTACAATTGCATACAACATTCACTGGAATATTCTTAAAAAAAAAAAAAGAAAGGAATTAATAAACAACATTCGTTTCGACTTTACAATAATTCTGCTCTACGATCTTAAATCGTAGCCTTGACCTTAAAGTTTAGAAGATCGAACGAAGATCTCTCGGAGGAGGGCGCGAACCGCACACGATCTTCATTTAAATCGGGTCATAAGATTGTAACTCGCCTTGGAACTTGCACAAACGACTTGTGCCGTGTCACGATTAATATGCATCGCGTGCAAGGACACAAGACGTGGTGCAAATTCCTATTTATAGCTCGCATTATTAGGTTAACGCCAAACCGATTCGCGCTTTACAATTAGGGGTGGTTAGTGTTATATATGCTCGAAGGTGACGCAGGCGCCCTCCTACAGCAATTTCGACGAGCTATAATCGGTTCATCGACCGGATTGGTGCGATCGAAGTCCCTCCCTCCCCTCTCCCGATTAAGATCAGACTTTTACCACTTTTTAAACGGGGAACGAGCTTTCTCCATTTACGTGATCCTCTATATTCTTCATTTCGTTTTGCATAGTTTCTGTTTCACGTTTTAACGAGAGGGCCTATGGGTTAAGTTGTTGGCATGCGGTGGAGGAGGAGGAGGAGGCGAGTGGAATCTATTAAAGTTCATCGTACCTTGTGGCCTCTCTGTTCTGAAATTTGAAAGAATTCCACGAGCGCGTGTCGGTATTCGTATGACCTTCGTGTTTTTTATTTTTTATTTTTTTTTTATTCGTTACAGTTTGCATAGAAAGAAATTTCCCTTTCGACGAGGAAAAATTGTTTTATTCGTGAAGAAATCATATATATATATATTTTTTTATATATATATATTTTTTTTATATATTATAATTATATCGAGATGATATATATTAAATGAAATTATTGAATTTCTGTCATAAATGATTTACGATTTGTATTTTCATGTTTGGAATAACAGATTGCATTTATTGAATTAAAAAGTATAATTATATTTTTAAAAAAAACTTGTTTATATAAATCTTGAAACATTGTTTAATATTGGATCGATTTATATAATCAATTTATTAATATCATTTTAAAGAGATAAAATCAACCTCTCAAAATTGCCCTTTTGTCTTTTTTAAAGAATAACTTTCCATATAAAAGATACTTTCATTTTCAATTTTCTATTATCTTGTTGTAAAAAATTGTAAAAACTTCAATTTTTCATTTCATCCCCTCAAAGGGATTTCTTCTTAATCAATCGAAGAATCATTTCTCGAATTTTTGCTCAGCTAACTAAATATTATTTATGTTTCATCTCGATTACCAAACTTTTCGCTTTCTCTCGGTCACGTGACAAAACCTCCTTTTTTTTTTTTTTTGTTTTATCGAGCATTAATTACCCTCTTGCAACAAGATACAAAATTTCAACGACAAATTATCAGATCCCTTGGCAAATTTCATCAGGAAAAATCACCGAACGATGGACGAAAGTTAAGCATCGTTCATATATATATATATACATATATACATACATACATACATATAAACGTGCATTTAGTGGTCGAGACAGCTGCATGTTGCATTGCATAATTTACGATCCAGTGGCTTGGCAAAAACCATCCTAGCATCACCACGCGTATAAATTATGGATATCTAGTTGTGCAATAATCCGCTTGAAGCATTCTTTTTTTTTTTTTTTTTTTTCTTTTTTCTTTATTTATCTTTTGTCAAGATTATCGATGCGCGATGGCCGTCCATGTAACTCGTGACCACTATATGCACGACGATTTTATCGAGACAAATCGAGCAAAAGATAAATACTTCTCCTTTTCCCGTTCGTCGAAAGTGGAGCATAACGTAATAACGATTTTTTCGATGTTTTCTCCGGTAAAATTATTTTCCCTGGATAAAATTCACGATGTTTTCTTTTTTTTTCACCGGAAATGTTGTAATAGATCGAGAATATAATACGTTTCGAAAAGCGGTGTGCTCGATCGAGACCGCAATTTTCTTTCGAAAAGAAAGAAATATACATCTCGTATGCGAGTATGCGATCGATCGATTAAATCGAGGTAATCGATTTGGCAAGTTTATAAAATTGGATGGATACGAGTAAATATATTAAAATTTAATGTAATCTGTTATCAAAAATATACTCCATTTGACGGTATTATCGTTGGATATTTCGAGAGGGAAGAAAGTTAATGAAAGAATGTTGGATTAAAAATACGTGTTTACGATTAAAAATGTATATGGAGATTTTTTTTTTTTTTAAGTGTTCGAAAGTTATATGGTTATATAATCCTTTTTTTAAGAAATATAGAAAAACAGAGAGAAAATAAAATTTTGTCTTCAATTTATTTTGGCCAATTATTTATTCGAGAGAAAAAATTCGTAAGAAAATATATTATTTTTAGATATTTTATGGTATATCTGTATGTAAATTATAGCAAGATTGAACATTATTCAAAAAATATTTATTTTACTTTTTGCCCTTGTATTATTTTGTACGAAAGATAAATTATTTATTATTTTATTCAACACTTATGTGTTACATTAATTTTGATTTTATTGCAAATATATCTTTTTGTATCCTATAATTATAAAATAATTAATTAAAATAATGAAACGTTTCATAAATTAATCAAAGAATTTTAAAATTTATCAACAAATATCTTTCAAATTTATTGTTTATTTTATTTGCAGTAATTATTCGTTCTTTTCCCTTATTAATTTTCATTTCAAATAACAATCCTGTATATCTCAACTATAATCAAGATTGCGGAAATAATTCAAAAATAGCTTAAGATAAGATATTAAAACCAAAATATTTCTTTATCGAAAATATTATTTATCCTTTACGCTCGAAATAAGAAAATAATGGATGGAAAAAAATAAAGTACAAATTTTTCCAAAAAAAAAAAAAATATATATATATATATATTACAAATTATTAAACTTAAAAATTATCTTTATCCACTCGATCGAGGAAAATAAAAACAATTTCATTTCCCATTTATCCATTTCCTGATTACAACTATATTAATTATATATATATATATATATATTACAAATTAATAAACACAGATTTGCTATTCATTGCACATTAACATCTAATCGAACGAGGAAAAGTTTTCGTTATGTAACCCATATTAGAAACGTAGCAACTGGCCGCGCCAGTTAGTGAATCTTAACACGTAATTACAGCGAACGAACAAGCGCCTAGCTATTCGTCCTTATTCATCGAAGTGAATGTAACTATTGCGCAAATTCCGACCGCGTAACACCGAAGAACCGTGTTTGTTCGTATATTAGATTTTCCACGCAATATCAATATAGTCATTGTAATTTATTAATTAACCGCCAACTTGCCGACACAATCGTTAAAGTTAAACAGGTTCTCGTCTCATGAACTTTAAAGATGATTATTACGTAATTTGACCACGAAAAGTGGTAGCGCGACGCTAAAAAAAAAATCTCATCGAACAAGCGTGAAAAGGTAGAAGAAAGAAAGAGGGGGGAAAGGGAGGGGGGGAGAGAGTTGAAAAAAGTAGTCGTAAAGAAGTAGGAATTACTTCTTGTTGAACTCGGCGAACTTTTTTTACGAGTTCAACTGTCCCCACCGTTTTTTTTAATTGCAGGAGAGACATTTGCAAGTCTCGTGCTTACGTAAACTCGCCGAATGTTCTCTCTCTCTCTCTCTCTCTCTCTCTCTCTCTCGCTTTCTCTCTCTCTCTCTCTCCTTCGAGGTCATACGTATGAAATTTTCAAATACGTATAACACAATAAAAAGTGCACTTTAATCTCCGATTCTTAATTCAATACGTGAGTTACGAGCTGCTTATCGTGTTTTTTTTTTTCCTTCCCGACTTTTTAATTTTTTTAATTAGACGGTATTAAAAGTGTTTTTTTATTTTAAAGGTTTCTCGTATATGTATACATTCAGAACTTTCGCAAAGATTTGTGAATCGATCGATCGGAATGAATCGTATAATTGAATATATATATATATATATATATATAGATCCGCGCTTCTGTACTTTCTATTTATTCTGAAACAATTAATCGGCTTATTTGTATATTTTTTTTTCATTTTTTCGACTTGATTTAATATAGACATTATAATCAATATTTATGTATTACAAACATTGTATCAATATTTGTTATATTTTTTGTTTTTTTTTTTAAATCATTTGCAAAATATTTGCACACTGTGCATCAATATTTTTTATTTTTATATATTCGTAAAGTGTTGAAGATGGTTCTTGATGTTACTTATAAAAAACTTTTTTTTCTTCTAGTTATGATTGTTCTATTTCACACGTTTAACTCGTGTTATATATTATATTTCAACAAGTTCATTAATATTGATTGATTTTCCAAAAGAATTCCGAGAAGAGCGAAGAAACAGGTTCTTCTCCTAATATCGATGAAAAATAAACCAGACTGTGTGTATTTGTCAAATAATGATCATCAGAAGACGCGTGCAAACGAAAAAAACTCTCGAAACAAGTTTAACGTTAAAAGTTTCTCCCGAAGTTTGTAATTATAACAGCAATCCAGATTCCATAGATTTTCTTATAATAAAGTTAATTTGAGGAGAGCTAACAAGAAATAAATTATTTCAGAAAAATAAAAAAGAAAGAGAGAGAAATGGAAAATAATTAATTTCCACTTTCTCGAGTTAGCGAATTCAAGCGCAAACTTTTAAATAATAATTGTAAAATTTATAACTTGCTTCGTATAAAATTTTAAGGAAAACGAATTGATAATCGAATTCTTGGAATTGGTCGAGTTCTTAGCGATTCTGATGGCCTTAAAAAAAGAAAGAAAAATTGATGAAGTGAAAGCTGACATTTTTCTTAATAAAAAAAATTAATTAAAAAAAAAAATATACCAAAATATTTATCTTTCACCTAATAAATATAAGAGTTGTCTCGCATAAAATTTTAATCGAAATACAAATTTTGCAAAGAGAAGAAAAGAAGGAAGGGAGTAAAAGGAGGTTGAATCCTTTCGAAATCGTGTTCTTAATCAATCTGCCATGTCGTGAAAAGGGAAAAAATAATTCGCGACGCCATCCATGCTGCATTAATCATCGAATGGAAAAAAAGGGACACGAAAAATTCCCCACTGATTTACCGTGACTCGTACAATCGTACTCGAATCGAGAACAAATCGAAGAGAAATCATTTTGCATTACTTACGAAAGAACGTAGAACTTGGGATCGCGCCAAAGGGTGTAATTGCTCGAAGGCACTGGTCTCACTGCAACGATGTGAATCTTCGGCCCGTACGATCGATAAGTTAGGTTACCTTCTCGCTCGACGCGATCCGCGTTCGCTCTCAGCATCGAGGTCAGGGATGCTTGGTTGCACGTAGCCGGTAGACAAAGACCCAAAAATACTTGTCGTGTCTGAAAACAAATTGATTTTCTGGGTTCGATGTGTGTGGCCTCGAGCGGGGGGAAGATGTCACGATGAGGAAAATTGGAGAGAAAGAAAGGGAAAAAAAGAAAAAAGAAAAAAAAAGAAGTGTGAGCGTGTCTTAATTAAATTTGAGAGGTTAGATTGTTGGATAAATAGATTGCAAGGAGATTCAATTTCAAGATTAATTAAACTTTTATTCCCTTCCTTTCTATCAGAGTTTACCTTGTGCCGCGATTTTTAAACTGTTAAAGAGTTCAACGAGCTTTTAAAATTCAATTTCTTTCAAGGTTTCTCTACTTTCTTTTTCATCATATTGCCCTGTTTCTGCTACTTTCCTTTGCGCCACCATTTTGCTACCCACACCGAGAACGGTAGAAAAGCTTCACGGCGCGGTTTGAAACTTGTCTGACGTACACGATGCAATAACGAAACTAAAGTAAAAATATAAAAATACGCAAGATGGTAAACTTTTTATTATTCTTTTTTTTTTCCCCTCTCCATTCTTTAAAGTAATTCTTTAAAGTAAAGAAGAATTCGATATATCGGTCGTTTAATTGATCGAAGAAGGAACTTAAAAATTGTTCTATTGGAATCGCGTTTAATTAATCTTGTGTTTGTTGAATGTCAGGCTTGGATTATTATTTATCTTCCAATATCAATTTTAATTATAGAATCAAAAAAAAAAATCTGCTGATGGGATGATGATTAAATATTAAATAATAACTTTCTTTTTTCATCTAAATGTAAATAAAACTATTATTATTTCCTAATTGAAAAAAAACATCCAAGATGACTTCATTATATTTCTTGAAAACATTAAAAATCGATTAAACTTTTTATATTTTGTACAATAACATCTTTATTACAAGCTTATGCTTCGAAATCTGAATGAAATGCAAAAATAAATTATAAAATAATTCTTGAGTGAATAAGTTTTATTTCCCTCCCTTTTCTCGTTTTCAATAAAATGGATTTTTAAATTCCGTTCCAAGCAAACTTTTATCGATCATCACGCGTTTTTTCACGATTTATAAAACAATTGTGAAACGTCTAACTGTTGCAAGAAAATATCTCGAGTCGTAGATTTTCCATTGAACCTGAATCTTGCCTTTGAATGAGTTTCAAACATCCGATATCCACTGTATGTGACTCTCTGTCTTGATTAGCTTTCGTTCATGAACGTGATACAATAACAAAGTAAAATTACTGCGGACAACGGGAGTTATTTTCGTATGTAATCTGATTAAGCGAGCTCTTCGTAGAAAGAAAATTGATCTACCGATTGTCGCAAAGTTTTGAGAACACAATGAAATCATCGAGAGTTTCAACGGTGTCAAGCAAACAAATTGATTCAACAGTGTTTAGATTTTAGAATTTTTTCGTAGAAATAGAGTAAGCTTTCTGACAATCCACAAGCTGTGGCTCCATTTTATTTTTGATGTAAAAATATAAGATATAAGAAATAATGCATGAAGATTAATGTAATAGTATAGCAAAATATAAATACAGTTATAAATAAAAAACCAATTAAATTTTTGATTTTATATAAAACATTGTTCAATATAAATTTTTGCTTTGGTATAAAATAGAGTGAAATTTTAAATATTATATTTTAATATTATATATATATACTTAAAAAGTATTTTCAAGCAAAATTTTATTAAAAAAATAAAAAAGTGATGAAAATTTTAAGGTAGATTTAAAGAGATTTTCTTTGGGGGAAAAAATTACTGTGTTCTACGTAACACGTAAACTTTAATTAAAATCAGGATTTTCTAGATGAATTTCTTTGTGATGTATTAAAAATTTTGTAATTTGACCGTACACTGTATATATTTGTGTATTTCTATTTAAAAATATATTTTTAGGACATGATATGATGAAGATGATAATAAATTTTTTACACTTGTAAATTCACTTTAATTAATCAGTATTGATAAATTAATTGAATAAATAATTCTTCTTCTTTGAGTCTCGTTGGAAATTCTTATTTGATAAACTGCGTTTAATTAACCCATCTAATAATTTATTCACGCTTATTTGACTTCCAAAGACTAATTAAAACCTGGGTTAATTAAAAGAATTTAATATTTGATAAATATCTTATGTGAACAATATTGTTGTTTTTTAATGATTAGAATAAATAAAAAAATAACTCTTTATAAGAAATGATACTTTAATAATAATAGGAAATAATTTTGTAACACTAAGTTTTAATAAATCTTAAAAAGGATTAAAATTAAAGATAAAATTTTCTAATTTAAATATATCAAAAATTTATTTTTTAAAACGTTTGCCTGGAAAAAACATTCTTCAATGTGATATGTAATACATTACTCCACATATAAATTGTTGTCACTCTAAAATATTATAAAACCTATTATTTACTTTTATAATATTTTAAGATTTATTCCAACAAAAATACTTCCAAAATTTTAAACACTATTGTATTTACATAAAAATCCACAGTCAATTTTATCATATTTTTATCCATACAATAATCACTCGAGAATAATACAATTTAAATCTCCACCTATTTGATTGAACGAAAATTCCATCGACAGAAAAATTAAATAATTGCAAGGAAGATGAGAGAATACTTACAGACAACTCGAGTTCCTTGGGCAATGTTAAGTACATCCTAGCCACGTGAAATTTCAATGGATAAGGCGGTGTATCGTCGAGTTCCCGATGAATTTTGTTATTGGTGGCGTTCAGCTCCTTGCAGAGGGTGCTCGAGCCAAGCCAGAACCCGTTTCCAAAATGGAATTGCGACGAGTAACGGCCACTTGCGTCGAACACTGAGAAAAATAAAATTTTCTTAATAATAAAAAAAAAAAAAGCAATACGATAAATATTCTTATAAAAGAAGAGATAAGATATCACTTTATCATTTCCAATAAACCTTCTTTCTCGTAGAAAAGTTTCGAAGAATTTTCAAGGTAAAGGAAATATCGATGAACCAGACGATCGAAAGGGTCCTTTATTTTTTTCTCTTTTTCTCGATTTCATTTAAAAAAAAATATTTTCCTCTCTCTCTCTCTCTCTCTCTATGCTCGAAATTTACACGAGACTTTGCACATTCCAACTTTCCAGGATTAAATTACGTGATCGTGGTTGGGAAGGTTCATTGTCAATTACGTAAAGCCAGCTTGTGGCCGCACAAACAGAGAAAGTGCAGCTATCTGCCGACTCGCGAGACAACCTCACGAGCCACCAGTGAAAACGCGAACGCAATTTCGTATGAATCTTGAATTATTGGTTCGATTAATTTTTCAACTGGTTATTCCCGTGACATACGTATGGACACGAGAGGAATATAAATACAAAATACAGAGAGAGGATGTACAAATAGAGAAAGTTCCACTCAGTGTATCTATCTTATGTTTAAAAGAATGTGTATATAAGAATATTTATACTTTAGATATTTATGATGATTTATATTACGTATAAATAGAAAATTATATTTTTTCCTCCAATCATATCTGCTCCTCGTTGCATTCGTTTAAATAAAGTTAAATAGCGAAATTAAATATTGACTATCAATGAAATAAATAATAAGCAATTTTTATAATATATTCAGTAACATTTTGACATATATATATACATTTCTAATTAATAAATAATTCCATATGTATTTCACATTACACATCTAGGATATTTAAAATTTAAGAAGAAGAAGAAAAGCGTAAAGGACGAACGAATTGGAAATAATTGCAAGCAACAATTAAAACGTTGGTAGTCGAGTTTATCGATGCTTGGACGCGTGGCGAGAAAAACGATCGGTGTGTTGCAGCACACTTTCGAAACGGTGCAGTGACGGGTTAAGTCGGTTCGGATCAATGTACCAGGCAAAGGTACCCTGCAAGATTACGCGTCACGTAACAACTTGCGCATCTGTGATACTCCTTTGTGGCCGATACTCCATCTACGGTCGGAGAAGTAATTTCCTTTGAAAATTGACGTTTCTCAATTGCGTCTCCGGGTTGCTGGTATTTTCTCCATTTCACGTTTATTATTGCATAAATTTTTAAATGCTTTTCCTCTGTAATTTCTGGACATTGTTGCCCGGACAAGGAAGGAGAGAATAATAAAATTTGTATTCGATTATATTTATGATTATATGCCACTTGAAAGATATACTTGGAGCCGATATCTGCGATATTTTTATAAAATTCTAGATTTTCTAGTTTCTTCTTTCTCTAAAATTCTAGGTTTTAATTCTTTCGTATTACAATATTTCTTTCAATATTGTGAATCCCACTTCAATTCGGAATTATATTGTTATACAATTGATATAATTGATAATAATAATTGAATAATATTTATTTATTTGCAAAGGAATCGTTAAGTTTCAGTTTTTTATTTCAATTATTCTTCATTGATTACAATGAAATAAGATAAGAAGGAAATTTTGATAATTCACAATAAGGAACATCAATTCCTAAAATCAAAAATCATTTTAAATTCCTTATTTAAAATTTGTCGATCTTAAATTCGGATCTTAATAAATCTTAAATATGAAAGGCAACTTTTATTAAAAGTCGTGAATACCAAAAAAAAAAGAAAAAAAAAATTTTTCTTCCACTCTAGTTTCGTTCCGCTCTAGTTGGCCCTACAACAACCGTTCCTCATATTTTAATTTCAATTTTCAAGTATAACGTCGTGCGTTTCGTAAAACCAGAGGCAGATTATATATTTTATACGAAGTTTTTTAATACCAGCTGTTATTTCTCGAGTATAAAAACCATTTTATACGTCTGACCGACTACCACCTACAAATGGAAACTCGATTTGATCAACCTGGATCAAGCCATTTTGAAATATTAAATTAGAAGGCGCGCGTGCGCACAAGAATTTGTTCATCATTCGTAGCCTTTCGTTTCAGTCGAGTCGATCTCGAGCTGTTTATTTTATCGACATTTCGATGTTTAATTTTTTATCAATCGAATTAACAGACTTTGAGTCGTCGTATTTAATATTTAAGCTTAAATAAACCGTAATCGGTTCAGGCAATTTTTATTAATTAATCTACTCGATCTAAGTGGCGCGAAATTATTTAAAATCGGGCTTACGTTTCTGATTGAACGTTTCGAATTGATCGAAGAAAGATAAAATTGCATTTTACGTTATGCAACTCTCGATTGGCCAATCAAGTTGATAAAATAACAATTATATATAAATTGCTCGTGTAAACTAAATTATAATAATGCATAATTTGATTGACTCGGTTGGTCATCCATTAAAAGTTGCCTAATGTAAAACGTGATTGAACGATCAGAAGTTATTTAAACTTGTTCGACATGGACGAGCATTTAAAGTTAATTAACTCAGTTAGTCAACCAAAAGTTGCCTAATATAAAGTTGTAATAGAAGTTGCGGTTTAGAGAGAGAGAGCGATTTTGAATAACTGAATTCTACGTATAATTTTTGCGAATTATTATTACGGTATTCATTATGGTATACTCGTAAAATTTTTTTCTCCTTTCTTATTTTTCTTCTTCCTTTCTTCTTGTAAAGTGTAAAAGTTTAAACTCTTAAACCTCTAAAGGATTATAAAAACTATAGAAAACATTTTTCCTCAAACATACACTCGATACAAAAATTAAAATTTCGATTGAAATATTATTTTTTAATTGTTGTTGAAAATGAATGAATTTCCTTCGTTTCCAAAATTGCAATGATATTAATTCACATCATTTAATCCAAAATAGTTTTTATTTATATATTATTATTGTTGAATTTCGAAAATATTAATTTTCTTCGTTTCCAAAATTGCAATATTAATTTACATCAAAATAATTTTTAGTTATTTACATTATTCGCTAATATTTCCCTATTCTATTATAATACTTTATCGCAAAATAAATTCTTTAAAATGTCTTTAAATTGTCACAACACGGTTTAATATTATGTTCGAGATGAAGCACAGATGAAACTAAATAGACATACTCGTCATCCGAGCTTCTTTCAGAATTTACTACAAGAGGATTAAATCAGCCCTGGTTAATTAAAAAACAGACGTAAAAGTATTTCTCTGCCCTCACAGAGAGAATCATGTCGCGACGTAGATGCACGATGCTCTCCTGGAAAAGGGGTCGAACGATGTCAAAGGGCATTTACGTGGTGGCGAGAAATGGACGGAGTATCCGGAGACGCGGCCACGATTGCGGTTTGGAGACGATCGAATATCGATTGCGCCGATTTTCGCGATTCGATCAAAGTGACCGACGGTCGGTAACTCCGGAAGCAATCGCCTCGAACCCGGAAAATCGTAGGATTCTATTCGAACCACGCGGTAACCGCAGATCGATTCGTCGATTCCCCTCTTCGATAATGATGAACCCTTTCCATCAAGTGGTGATGGAATGGTACATTTGAAATTTTTCACCAAAATTGTACCGATACTCTCGACGCGATTTCTGCCCAATTCGATTATATTTCGCACTTTGAGGTTATAGACGAAGTGAAGAATCGACTGACGAATAAGAAGTTGGAATAATTGTTCGAAGTTTATAATTGTTATTTTTGATATATATATATTTGAGCACGACACGAGAATTTGTTTGGCATATCGATTTTAGAGATCGAAGCAAATATTAAATTATTGGTGTTTGCAAATTTTGATCGAAGTTTATTTATTGAGTTATTGAAGACCGTGACACGGATGAAGAATGAAATGATCGGTGTGTCACTTCGTTTCCGTCTCTTCGTCTCATTCGACGTAAATTTTAATGGCTTATAACTTAATAAGCCTCGACAGATGTTTTTGTTTGCTTTGGCCTTTAGAATAAATCTTCCAAAGATGTTCTATGAATATATTAACATAAGATACACACTAACTGAAGAAAAGTCATGAATTACTAAACGTATCCTTTTTAGAATTTAAAAATTTAAGATTGAAATACTGTCAAAAGATTTTTTTTTTTTTTTTTTTTTTTTTTTCATTTTCCAATTCTCTTGTCTCTTTATTAATTCTAACAACGAATTAAACTCGATATATCCGACAAATGAATTATTCGACAATAGTTAATTCGTCCCTCATAAATAATAATATTATTATATCGATATTAATCACGTTCAAATAAAATTTATTTAATTCAAAACAGTTTTCTTGTATCCTTTTATATCCTTTTAATTCGAACACTTTTAACTCAATCTAAATTCAGAAATTCTATTCCCGATAAGGAACCTTGATGGACAAGATAAATGGTCATTGCGAAACGAAGTATTCGCAATTCACCTAGTTAAGTTCCCCGCCCTGTAAATCAAACTATATATATATATTATATAAAACGTTAGATGTATCACGGTATAGAAAGTAAATCTGTAATGTATTTTATACCGTTATCGTGGCCACCGTTGAATGCCATTTAATCCACTGAAACGCCAACTTTCGATTCGATCGTGGTCAGAGTCAGTGGAAAGGAAATAACGCTTATTCGAATTTTCGTAAAGAAGTTTAATGGCTGTCGAACCGATTATTTTTTAATCTCGATGACGAGGACAGAGAAGTAGGAAAGTTTATAACTTATTGCTATACAATTTATTAGACACGTGGATTATTTATGCAAAATTTTGAGTATACGAAAATTCGAAGTGTATACATAGTTTCTTATTAAGCTATTCCATTTCTTTAATAATGTAAGTAGTGATAATATGATAATTTGATTTCGCATAAAAATTTGCGATAATAATCCAACGATAAGTTTATATTTTTAAAACGGGATTTAAATTTTTGGTTAAAGTAATTTACGTTGAAATGACGTAATAAGCCGTTGATTTAGGTAGAAACGCCTTTTCTGTATGGTCTCGAGCCGCAGGAATTCCAGGATTGCTTTTATCCGTGGAAGGAACAAGTTCGAAAGTTTGTTTCGCGATAGAACGTGCATTCTAGAATGAAAAAGGGAACGCTGGAAAAGGATTGTCGTATTACAATGAAGCGGTAAATTGTTGTTTTCTCTGAGTAATAACACTTTTGACAATCGAGTTTCGTCAACGACGCGATCATACGGTAGTGATGGGATCGAGTACATCGCGAAATATTTAAATTTGACGGAACAAATTTGACAATCGAGTTTTGTCAACGACTGTATAGTAGTGATGGGATCGAGTATATCGCGAGTATCAGATTTGAACGGATGAAATTTGAAAAGTATTTCGAAAATGTAGATCTCTATTTATTTAAAGATCCATTCTTCCTGATTCACATTATTTTTAATGAATCATAGTTTGAAATAAAATTCTCCTAAATTTGTCAACAGGTGAAAATTTAATAACACTTAATAGCACAATAGCATTTAATAGCAGTTCGAATATACTTTCCAACCACTTGTTCTCATTGATAAAGCGTTCGAGATAACCTTCATAAAACTCATCCCGGATTTTGATCTAAATTCGCGCGAAGCTTAATCCCATCGCTGGCCACTCGCCTCGATTAACTTGACAAACCATGACTTTCTCTACATTCCCCCGACTTGACAACGAGCAACGACCCACAATAAATTTCAAAAAAAAAACAAAAAATAATCAAAATAATGAAAAATAACTCGATATCAATGCACACTTGCCAACAGACCCTCCTCAAAACAGGAAGCATCGATCGTCCCATGATTTATCCTATACACGATCTTCTTCTTCCTTTTTTTTCTTTTTTTTTTACTCACTCTTGGCGGCCCACAGCTTTCCATCCCGAAGAGACTCGAGAAAGAATTCCAACTCTTTCCTGCAATCCTTGCCGAGTTTACCAGGCACTCTGGACCATTTGAGAGGATCGTAAAGATCTGCCAGCCATTGGATACTGTTCGCCGTCGTTCCAACCTTCTCCCCCATGAAATCGATATCGAGATCGTCGCGTTGCTCGTTCCCGTCAATCAGCCTCAAATAATTCCTCCAATCAAGCTCAGGATTGTTTTTACCGAATCCGATCGCCAACTGGCCCAGCCCACCGCCCTTCGACGCCTGTCTCTCCTCCTTGTAATCGGTGTCGTTCGAGTTTCCCTTCACCCTTTCCTTCGCCACCGCTCCCGTGTCGCGAGATTTCCCGATTCGCAGTATGTTCGACTCGTTCCTCGAAACCGGGCTCGCGTGCGCGATCGAGGCCAGGATCAGTAAAAAATAATACACGGCCATCTTATTCGATGATTAAACGGATCTATCTCTTTCACGATTCCCTCTTGATATATGCCACATTGATTTTCCTCGAAATCCACTTTCTTCGTTTTTCACGGATCGTTATCGGGATCGATCGATTTATGTTTACAAATAGCCGATTTTCGGCCGATCTATCTCGATTTTCTTGTATCAGATCATGTTTGAAGAACGGTGGAAGGTCGATCGTTGACACGTTGTTGACGAGAACAACTATAATATAAGTTTCTTTTCTTTCTTTCTTTCTTTTTTCGCTCGTTAAACGAGACTCCACTTTCTCACTAATCGAGTTGGATAACTCTTTTTGTCATGATATGCGCACACAGAGAGAGAGAGAGAGAGAGAGAGAGAGAGAGAGAGAGAGAGAGAGAGAGAGAGAGAAGAGAAAAAGAAATGGAATTATGAGAATTGTTTCGAGGAGACGCACACACTAAGGGGCTAAGGATCATGCACTGAATGAAGTGAATCGAGTTAGCAGTCACGTTTACTCGCCGGTTCCCCTTTCTCTCGACGATATACTTCACCGTGGTTTCCCTGTTAGGCCTCCTTCTCCCTCTCCCCTCCTCTCTCTCTCTCTCTCTCTCTCTCGGTGAACACTGTCTCCTCTTGTCACCTTTCAGAGAGACACTTTCCATGAATCTCGATGATCCTTGATGCCAAGATCTTTGCAAGAGTTATGCAACGTGAACAAATTTTCTGAGAGCAAATATTTGTTGGAGAAAATTTGTTTTGATCGAAGGAAATTATTGCGCGCCAAGATTTTTTGAATTTTCACGAATACCTTTGATGAAAGTTTTACTTTATTGTGATTTATGGGTGGGTGTTGAAAATATATATATATATATATATGTTTCTTACTTTTTTGTATTACTATCTATGAAAGGTTTATTTAGCAATTTTTGATTTTTAAATTATATTGTTCGTGCAAATATTTGTATTAATTAAATGTAAGAAGAAAATCTGCATAAACGTTGTTTTAACAAACGAAATTTATCTGTGATGATCGAATGACAGATGGCAATTCTTTTGACGTATGTACTTTGTATCGTGTGATAAATGTATTTTCTTCTTTGATTACCTCCTGGTAATGCGACGTCGTCACTCTTCCTGAGAGAGATTTTTCCATAAATCTCGATGATCCTCCAGAATTCTCTCTGATCTTCGGGAAATACGTTTCCGCTTCTTTCTAGATTCTTGATTTTTCTTCGTTCGACTTTATGATTTCGGACAGGAACGAGTTAATTTGTGCAATTTTTATTTGATTCAAATGAAATCGAAATCTGATTCTTAAATTGCGATATCGATATTCTTATTTCTTTTCTTTTTAATCCGAAAATAAAATTTTAACAAACTTCAAAATCGTTTTCGATCTGAGAAAATATAAAATTTCTATTTTATAATCATATCAATTAAAATAAATAAATGAAGCAATTTATCTTAAGAATAAAGAAGCAATTTATCGACTCAATTTAAATGAGAAAAAATAAGGAAAGATTCTCGAAATTAATTTGAGTGGATAAAAAGTCGAATAAAAGAAATTACAAGGATAACACCTGTTTTCTGGAAAATTGCAATTCAATCGTTACGCAAGGAAACCAGAATCGATGCAATGATTGTTAAGTCTGCGGCGAGAGATCTTTGCATGGAAATTTTGTTGCACCATAATTCTTAGACCGTGTTCGTGAATTGTTTTCCATTGGTTAACAGTGTTTGTAGAAAGCGATGGATATTACACCGATTACTCGAGTTACGAGTTCTGGAATGAGCTACTCTCGTTAGCTACCATTTATATCGACCGAGTCAACGCTTACCATCTGATTTGTCCATTTTATTTTTTTCCTCGCCATTCATCATTCTTCCGCTTATTACCCTTCTCAAAGATTATCATTTATCCCTTTTAACAGTTTCAACAGGTTGTAATTCACGTAAATTTTTATCGTATCCAGATTTTCGTTCAGATTCTCATGCGCCTTTTTATTACATTTATTCTATATTTTTCAACATTTTCAATTAGTAATATATATATATATTTAGTGTGATAAATTTAACATTTTTCTCTTAATTAAATGTTGTTATGCCAGTAAAGCAATAAATATGCAATAAATAAGCGTAATAATTCACCAAGTAACGACAATGAATAAAAATTTAAACATGTATTCCAATATAATAGTTTTATAGATTGAACATTATTTTCCTTCTTTTATTTTCCTTTTACTTTTATTGTAATAAATAAAACATTGATTCCATGGGATTCCAAGAGTTTTAAAAATTGGAATAATTTTTCCATGTTTCAAAATTCAAATATAAAAACTTTCCTACCTCGCCTCTCAAACGAACAAAACCACCTTTAAAGATCCATCGACGTTCTGCTGCATGACGTCACGTCGAAATGAGCATTTCCATCTTCGAAAGAGGGAAACTTTTCGTGGTTACAATTTTTTCTTCGACTTTTTCCGAGTAGAATATTATTCCGCCGAGCGAAATACTGTGGTGGTGGTGGTGGTGGACATATTTTATAGGTCGTGTTCCAGGTCCGAATAAACGGTCGTTGACACAAATTTTCCACGGAAAAAAAAGAAAAAAAAAAAGAAAAAAACCCTCGCTCGAACCGAGATTAAAAAAACATTCGGGAATTCGCATGAGAGGTTTGATACAATTGTGCGCGATATTTTTCGATCGATTCTAAGGATCGAAAGCATAGAAGTTGGTAAATAAATATTGATTGTCTGTCTTTGTTTTACGAGGAATTGAAGCTTATGATCAGATGAGAGATGGAGAGATATTAGATTTATTATTTCATTTTTTTTTGTGATTGGAACAGTTATATATATTTTTATTATTCTTTTAATTATTTGTTTTCCATTAATTAAAAATTTTATATCTAATTGATGAAATCATTAATCCATTCTTTTCTATTAAATCAATTGGTCATCAATGATATCATGCGAATATCCTGAATTTAATGATATTGAATTATTGATTCTTATTTATTAAATTATAGAAATTTAAATCAATTTCGATTATTAGAAACTGATAATCAAATAATTGTAAACCAATAAAAATTCCTTGAATGAAAATAATGTGTTTAATTGATGAAATCATTAATCTATTTTTTTCTATTAAATCAATTGGTCATCAATGATATCATGCGAATATCCTGAATTTAATGATATTGAATTTGATTCTTATTTATTAAATTATAGAAATTTAAATCAATTTCGATTATTAGAAACTGATAATCGAATAATTATTTCAATAAAAATTTCTTGAATGAAACGCCATTTGAAAATTGTTTATTGTTTGGATTCGAAAATAAGGGATAGAAAATTTTATTTTAATTTTTATTTTATGTTTGTATAATTCGATCAATTTTAGAATTGAAAGTTTCCAAAAATATTTTTCACGAATATATTAATAATACATTAATATATATATATTAGGAATTAAACAGCGTTGTTTCGACTCCTCAAATTAAATTGTTATCATTTTTTCAGAGAGGAGCGTTTAAACAAAATAATACACGTTTGAATTTTTTTTTCTCCTGGAATCGAATCTTCCTACTTTCTTCCAATTTTTACGAGAGAAACGTGATGAAATCTTGTTCTCGTGTCGAAATAAGATTTGAAAAATGAAATTCTGAAGAAACTTCCACTCAACCTGATTGCTTTTTCATCCTCTTTGAAGAGTCATATTTTTAAGGAATAACTTGCTAACTTGTTGTCAACTGTGAAGAGAATATTATTTGAGATTTTTACAAATATTGATTTAATATTTTTAAATCTATTTTTTTTTTTTTTTAAGGATAAAGAAAAAGTTTCTTTCTATCAATTATTTAGTAATAGAAACGTATTCTTTTTCTTTTATGTTTTAATAAAATATCTTCCATAAAATTCCATTAAATCAATTACGACCACGATATCTTAAAATTTATCGTTCAGATTTATTATAAATTATACGAAATGTTAATATTAATTGTAATATCGAATATTATATTTCCAATACATCATCAGTTAATAAATTTCATCATTATTATAATCCCAAATAAATCTCGAGATATTCGTTTCAACGAAACTATTTCCAACTATAACTAAAACTATTTCAATAACCACGTGCAAAACTTTTTAAACTCGAAACTCGATCCGATATCATCTTCGATCGTATTCATTAACTTTTCCTCGACTCACATATTTTCACTCATATTTGGGATTTGAGCAACAATTTTTACCCTGCTTGTGAGATACTTTTCTTCGTATCTTCAAAAATTTCTCCGCTTATTTTTTTTTTTTTTTTCTTTTTCCATTTACTCTTCTTTCGTTTGTTTTTCTCGGATTCGGCTTGGCCTCCAGAACGGAAACTACCTTTCAAGGGGATCCGGTTGTCTCGGTTATGCAACCAAGCTTTCTACACACGCTCGATAACCGGTACGCCACTTAACCCTTTTAATACTTCGAAAAAAAAAATATCTTGAGCCGATGTTTTTCGTTTTTTCAACAGGAATTTCTGTAATATTAAAATATTTTTATTGAACAGAGATATTAGAATATTTCATTTTCATTTCAAATGTTATTGCAAAAGCAAATATGAATAATTTCGTGCAACGACAATAAGATACATGCTTCGTTTTATCGGATAGAAAAAACGATACATTTAGCTTTATACTAAGATTAGACTTCATCTAAACTATATAAGGGATAAAAAAAAATTAGCATAGATATTTTATTTAAAAAATATATATTAATTATTATTAATCCAAAATAAATTTTTTTTCTAATGTAAAATTACATAAATTTTATGACAATATAAAAAAAGAGTGTGATATTTTTAAGAGAATTATATTAATTTTGATAATATTTTTCTTGAAAAAAATTTGTAAAATTAATAAAACATATTCGAGATCGAAACCGAAAATCGAAGAAATGGATATTTACTTTCGATAAGTGATAAGAACTCAGAAGAGTTAATAAAATAAAGAGTAAAAAAATCGTAAAAAAATTATAAAAATACTTGTTTTCAAACCAATTCAAAAAGTTAAAAAGAGTAAAGGATAACGAGCATTCTCTTCGAGATGAAACTTGCCCCGATGATGAGGATTGAATCGAAACAAGTCTCGCCATGTAGAAAGTATTTATATATTCTATTTATAGAAAGCAGAGATTCGAAGTAATTCGTATTGATTCAGATCTCATTACTATTATCGAGGCACGCCTCGAGACGAATCTAATCGTGACGTAGTTTATTGACAGGTTATATAGCTTATTACGGTGACGCCCGGTTAACTGTCGCACGATCAGAGCCGGAACTTGCCAATTACAGAGGAAGATAAGTGTTCTGAGAATCGTTGGTGACTTTTTTCTAGTGATTTCTTCATTGTCTCGTGAGAAGAAGACAGAAGAAAAATATTGCTTGCGAAAAAAAAAAAGAAAAAGAATATTGATGAGAATAATTTAATAGGAACAATGGAACGATTAACAAGTATACGCTGTACTTGGAATATTGTAGAAATATCGGTGATAAAAATTTAATTTGAAAGAAATTATTCCGAACTTGCAAAACAAGTAATTCGAAGTTAAATCTCATCTTAGAAAATCTCATGGAGGGGTCTTTGAGTGATGTTGCAAAGGTTGGGCTGTACGTTCTATTTTACTTGAAAAAAAAAAAAAAAAAGTTAATGTGGAGGCTCTCACTTGGTACAAAAACCAGCTTCGAATAATAATTATAGCAGGTTTTTACTGTGTAGCAAGATTTATAATATTGCAGTTTGTAAATTAATAGAGAAGAAAATAATTGAGTATCAAAAAAAAAGGAGGAACAAATTGATTAAAATACGAGTTAATTTAAAGTTATAAGATTTAATGTTGAAGGGAACGTTAAAGATGTTGGAGAAAATATCGTATGAGATATGAGTTTGGATAAACGGATTAATATTAGTCGGCGCAAGGGAATATAAACATATTTTTAACCTATGATTATATCCCTATAACCTATGAGGATATTAATCATTATTTCTAAACACGTTTACAATGAACACGTACTTTTTAGATACGATTATTTTTATTAGCTTTGTGAATACAAAAGCATTTAACTGCTTTATTGGTTGCAGGGGAAGAATATTTTTAATGCTGTAAAAAATATTATTAGAAAATACTATTAGATGATATATAAATAAATGGAAGTCTTTGAAGGACTTACATGTGGAATTAATATATGATATAACAATATGCGTGCATATTCGTCTCGCACGTTCGCGAGTTTAGAAAATTGATGAGGTTTGAAAAATGGTATGAAGAATATATTGCAAAAGATGTTTTTTTTACGCTTGCTCGTCGACAAATAAATGAAGTTACATTGAATATGTAAAATTGTTCGTCAAAGTGAAAATATGAAGGATTCGGCATTTATTTCTACAAATAATGTAAATTTATTTTCAAGAAAGAAAATACGATAAAAAAAAAAGAAAAAAAAAAGGGATACCGTAAAGATTGGTCAATCGCTAGATAACGCAACATGAAAATGGAAACAAGTATTTATATTTGCAAACGTCACGGAAGAGAAAGGCAGTGTATTGGCAGAAAAATTTTCTGTTGCGATTTTCAAATGTCGGCATTCCCTCCACTAAAATGAGTAGTTTCTCCTTGAATCTATCTAGATGTGAATCCTTGACGCGAACCCAGATAGCAAACTGCATTTTCTGCAGTCAATAAGGCAGTTGAAATGGTATATTCGATCGAGTTGAATATTTACTACTTAGTACGCGATATCGTCACTTAAAAACATTTGTAAACGTCACTTATATTGATAGTTAGTTATTAAATTGTTAATTATTAACAAGAAGATTAATAATTAATTATGTAGACAATATATATTATATCGTATATAATGAATTGTTAATGAATTAATAATTATACTATTTATTAATCAATTTCCAAATTAAATTGGTTGAATCAAATTAAATGTCGTATTATCATATATTTTCTTAAAAATATAATGCTTAATATGCAAAATATTTTGTTTACGAGAATATTTATTATTTAAATCAGAATATTTAAAAATTCAAAAAATCTTGAGATATATATGTATTTAAATTTTATGCAACTCTGAACATAACAGAAAAACTAAATCTTAGGAAATTTACGCGCCAAATTGAGTGAATATTATATAATTTCATATAGCATATGCATAATTATTTTAATTCAATTAATTTAATTTTAATTCAAATAATGCATAATAAATATTATTAAATCTTAATCATTCATTACTGAGTCGATAACATTGGAAACTACTATTAAAGAGGCCCCTGAAATATGCAACAGAAGTGCATTAAACGATAGGATTTATTTTACATTTAATTTGAGATACGACAAACGAACAAATATTATTCTATAACATTAATGTGACAAGAGATGAAGTTTACAATTATTTTTAATTAAATTTCACTTTCTAATAATTTTTTACTTATTTCGAATGAAAATTTCAAATATATATGCACGGGAAGTATTTATATCCTTTTTTAGAAAACTTGGAGCAGGTCAGGATGGCCGAGCGGTCTAAGGCGCTGCGTTCAGGTCGCAGTCCACTCTGTGGGCGTGGGTTCGAATCCCACTCCTGACAATTTTTTTTTCATCTCAAAAAAAAAAAGAAAAGAATAAATAAAAATAATACAAGTTCCTTTCGTTTCATATCGTTTCAAAATACGATAAATTAAAATAAATTACTATATTAAATATTTAAAACGCGCAAACCAATCCAAGAATTTTAATACTTCTTAAACTTGATAAAACAACAAAAGAGACGATTCTCCATTTGGAATGCAGAAGATTGCTAATCTTTAATATAAATACTAGTATTACCGCGTTCCTAAAGCTAAATTATAGTATTTCGAATAACACGCATTCGCGATTTTGAATATGCACGATGGATAGTGCATAGAAGATAACTGTTTCGAGGCGTATAACAGTTAAAACAAGTCGAAATGAAGAAAAAAATCCAAGACTTGACCCTCGCGAGAGAAATATTCCGCCGCTTGATCGATGATGTTTAAAGCTTGAATCGTGATCGCGAATTTGTAGGATCGTCGCGAGTCCCGATACAACGAACGTGCTCGCGAATTCTTAAGCGCAATTTACGTTACATGACCGAGAAACGAAAAGAAACACTGGTAAACTTTATAAATATATCTTACTAGTACAAGAATGTTAACGTTAAAGAAGACAAAGATCAAGAGGCGAGTGTCGACGAAGATTGATTAAGAAATTCCATTTCCACGCAAAGCATTATTTCATTTCGTGTAAGAAATCACAATGGCTCCTTCAATTTGGTTGGTTTGTACGATTGATTTTGAGATATGAAATTATGCAAATAATCGAATAAAAACTGTCAGAAGATATCTATTATATTTATTCAATATATACTTGAATAAAGACAATTAATAAAATTTGGATAGGTGGACAATTGCCAAGTCAAATTTTATTATATCTGAGTAATTGTCTCTAACATTTGTTATATTTTAATATTTATAAAAATTTGTTTTAAATTGCAAGTGATGACTGAAAAAGATTTTTTTGCATTATCACATCTTGCAATTTGTTAAAAATTATTTTAATTCCCCTTTAAACTATCCTCTTTCATATATCTATATTTATCATACATTCTATATCAACCAACTTAACTCTCTAATAATATACTAAGGTTACTTCAATAGCATGTTCATATCGTAAAATTATTTCAAATAAAAAAACTTCTTTATTATTACATAAAATCCCCCTAGTCTCATTTGTGCCACGAATTATGAGGTACCTAATATACATAATAGCTCAAAGATCCCATATTGTACACCTTATAGAAACTCGTTACATCATGGACCGTATAAACAGTGAATTTATCGTTAATGACGCTACGGTGCAAGCTACGATATTAAGATTGGCGCGCGATACTTCTATGCACGGATTGTTTACACGCTGCAGGCGCATGGCTGTGCAGATTTCGCACCATCTGGCGCAAAAGTAGCGGTGCCTCTATGCAGTAGATTCCCTCCCGCGATCAGGAGGACCTACTTTCCAGATGTCGCGAAAGATGTCCGGCAAATCTCGAAATAATGTCTTTTTGCGCGATTTAAATTCTTTGAAAATTATTGGAATTTCTTTTCTTTTTTTTTTTTTTTTTTTTCGTTCGTTTCTAGCACCGTATTGGTATCGAAAATTGTTTGAATTATATCGAATATTAGTGAACATAGAGAAATCAAAAAAAAAAAAAAGAAATTCTATTTTTCTAATATAAAAAAAAAAAATTCAATCTAAAATTTATCCTTCGTTTATTCCCTTTTTTGTCGAAACAATTGCGCGATGGATTGATCAAGCACAAAACCTCGACAAAGGTGAAGAAACGGTATCGAATGCAATTAAATGGCACATCGGCTCGCGTGTCGAGGACCATCTGGCATTACCAATAGAATATGCGAACGTGCACGAGCATAGCGGTCCATGGATCTCATGTGCAGCCCAGCATTCGCAAGTCTCGATCTTTCAATATATCGAGATTCCGTTTTCAACGGACCTACTTTTAGAGGTTAGGTGCGCGCGTCTCGATGAAACGTCGTGTCGTTCGATTAAATTCCGCATTCGCGGCTTTAACCGGTCGGTAAGGTTGACCTCCGTCAATCTTGGCTGCCAAACGACCACTCGAATAAATTTGAATTTCCCTAGCTCGCAGGTTTACCGCTGCGTATCGTATAAACACGATATCGTTCCCACACTTGGTTAAACCGTGGAAATCGAGTGTTGATAATAATTTGAAAAAACGATGAATTTTTCTCAAATAAAGAATGGAAAGATATTTTGAAATTTTTAAAATTAAAAATTCACGTAGATTAAAATTAAAATTTTCCTGATATATATATATATATATATATATTGTACCAAATTATTTTTTACTTTTAGAATCATCGTAACTTCAAAGATACCCTAAATTGTTATTTAATTATTACAAAATGGAGTAGCATGTCAAAAGAGTGCACAATCAAAATAATAATTAATACACAAACGAAACAAAAAAAAAATATCGAATTAAACACGATAAATTTATGAAAGAAGCACTAGAGAGAAATATTTGAAACAAGAAGTATTTTATCATACACCCTTTTTTTTTATAATCTCATAAAATAACACGAAGAAAATTTGCAATTTTCCAGGACGATGGAAAATCTGATCGAACGATAAATCATCCATCTACAAGGAAACGAGGTTTTGGCGTTTCGCTGAAAGATAATCCCCGGCTGGTTGGAAACGTGCTGGAATCCCGATAAACCGTGGCTTGGGTCCGAGCCTCTTCTCTATACGTTCTCCCGCTCACGGGTGATTGTTAAAAGCTTTTTTTTCGAGATGAGGGGTCGATAGCCCGCGGATGGCTGCACGAATCAACGCTTAACCCTCGATTTTTTTTTTTTTCCTCGTTCGGTTTCTAAGAGGCCGATGAAACCCTCGGCCTCCGCCTCTGGAAACATCATTGTCGAAGCATTGTAACCGGCCATTCGAAAGAAGCGTGATCACGCTCTATTCATCCTATACGCTATCCGTATTCCATCTATTTTCAATTAATCTCCAAGTACGTTAGAATAAGCGCAATTTCATTTTTCTCTCTCTCTTTCTCTTTTTCAGAAGATTAAAATAAATGAATAAACGAAGGAAATAAAGAAAAAAAAAGGAAAAAAAGGAAAAAAAAAGAAAGGTTCACAGTAGAAGAACAATGGCGCGCAAAATGAGTTGACTCTTACTGCGCGTCATTTGGGAGGGATCGAATGAGTCGCGAGTATTTCATCGATTCCCCAGGATTCTCTAGCAATAGTCCTCGTTTACGAGCGTGAAATGGTAGCCGATGGCAAAGAATAAAAGGTATGGCTGTATCGAAATCACCGCGAAAACGCAAGCGGCGTTTCCAACGTTTCCGACTTAACCACGGTGTTTCAGCTACGCGCTGGATAATGACAGGATTTGGCTAGGCGATAACTGGAAGAAGGAAAGAATTATAGGCTGCGAGAGTGCCTCGTAAGCATCGGGTCTCGCAGTTTTAACGGCGATTCAACCGTTTTCTTGGCCACCTTTTCTTCGTTACTTTGTGATTTCAACGCGGTTCGAGGGAACGGAAACGATGTTTCTCGCGAGGAAGAGGAGATATCTTGGTAGACGATATTGGGAATGACGAGGGATAGGCGAGGAGAGCCTATCGGCAGAATGTTGGATTCGAGCCAAAAATCACCGTAGTTTGCATAGTCGCATCTTTTCTCGCCTATAAAATGTGTCCACGAAACATTTACGTGGATTTGTTTATTTGCGATATAATGATATCCGATTCGCGTTTGAAAATTTAAAATTTAATTTGCAAATCAGGATTATTGATATGATAGAATTAAATACGAATTTGAAATCATTTTTCAAAATCATTTCGAGAGAAATTATTGAATTATAAAAATTCAACGGTGTCCATGTCTACAATCTGTCATTTAAATATATAATTTCTATAAATTTAACGAGCAGAAAGAGAAAACAAAAAAAGTCATTTAATAATTTATCTCATTCTATGATATTTTAAAAGTTTAATAATTAGAATATAGGTTAGATTAGATTCGATTAGACTCTTTGATTCCAAGAATAACTAAATTGGCCTCTGATGTACATAAAAGCAAAGTGACAAGAAATAAGCAGGAAGTTATTCTTAAATTACTATCGCTACACAAGTATCGATCGAATTTCCCCTATATCCCCAATGTATTATATCTCACTCCTACATACGTATCGGAAATCGGTTCAAAAAATATTCGTGGAGTCACGGTTCGTAGAGAAATGGTCCAAATACCTAGTTTATATCCTGGTGACCTGGTTGACCATTTACGCACGACTGCATACGAAGAATATTAATTACGCGTCAACGACTCACCAAGTGTTCCGCATTGACGTGGCGGAAGTAGGTCCGCCACGCGTTAAATGCCACGAAGCATCTTCACAACGGCGACACGAATAATTTGGCGTGATAATTGTCTGGCTAAACAGCCGCGAATGCGGCTAGGAACGTGGGGCAAAAAATTGTCTGCGGAATATCGAATGTACCGTTTATGAGAACGGAACAAAATGTACGCGATAACAGGGACGAGATGTGTATAAGAATTTGAAAGAGAATTGGTGGTATTTGAAGAAACATTAATTGCATGACCTAGCAGAAATTCAACTGTTGGAAAATGAAATTGTGTGAAAATTTGTTCACGTGTCTAACTTCTTCTCTGATCCCTTGACAGTAAAAAAAATCTTCCTGCAATACCGATCGAGACAACGTGAATGTAACCGCGATTGATTTGATCCTGACAATTGGCTAAATTAAATTCCAGGGATCGAAAAGTCGACGCGTCGTTGATTGATTGACGAGTAATTTGGATGGCGATTGAATACCCGCAACGAAGACGATAATGGAATCGAAGTTATCTCATATATTGAATTAGTGAGACGGTAATGTCGATCAATAATTTGTTATATCTAAATAATTCGAACTTTATATAAATATTGCAAAATTGTTAATAATTTTATTCATTAGATATTGTTTATTATTATTAATTCGTAATTCAAATCTGATATATTGTTTAATCAAGATATTTATTTCAAAAGTATATATAGAAAATGATTTTCATAAAATAAATCTATATAGTGTAAGTAATGTTGTTAAGATAAGTTATAAACATGAAAATTTTACTTTCAATTTTTCATTAAAGTTGAATTTATTATTTTGCAGTGATGTACGATTTATTGCTCTTTTCGTCTTGAAAATAAAAACCAACAACGTAACAACGTAAGTAGCTCACAAATATTATTGCCCCTGGGTCGAAACCTCTATTCATACCTTAATTTTATGCCATACCGCATTACTAGAGGCAAATCTATCTCCAGCTCTACAACCATCAGGAGTAAATAAATTATTATGGTATTAATTTTTATGTTTTATTTACGAGAGCTTGAAACGACATGACATGCTTAACTCTCAGCTAAAGGAATTTTTCTATTGTACCAGAAAGAAGCATAATTATGAATATCTTTGGAAAGAAAGAAGCATTAATTAAGTAATAATTTAAGGTAATATATTATCTATCTAAAGAATTTATAAAACAACAAACTCTAACAATAATTCATATTACTGTATCATTAAAGTATTCATCATACTATCAATCTTTTATTTCAGATACATCTTTAAAACGTTAAATATCCAACTTGAAAAATAACGAACGTCATAAATTCAAACTCTATCACTCTAAGCTCAAATTACTATAGTGGAAGTCATTAAAATGTTCATCGCGCAATCACTCGTTTATCTTAGGCGTATCCTCAACCACAACGTTAGTTTTCCAACTTGAAAAGCAACAAACATCCTGTCATAAATTTGAACAACAATAGCCCACATTGTTGTCAATAAATTCATTGGGCAATCGCTCATTTATCTCGTTGTCAGTCGCATCCTTAACTTAAATAAGCTAATTTTCCAACTCGAGAAAAATAGCAAATATTCTGCCATCAATTCGAATTCACAACAAAGTTTAACAATAGCAAAACGTTATTCTTCTATGCAAATATTCATCGCGCGATCGGCCGTTTAAGCTCGGGCGTCTCGTTAACCCGAATAATCCTTTTCCATATTTGCCTCGTCACGAAAGTCGTCGAGTCGATAATGAGTTCATCGACGATTACGGCAGCGGTGACACGACATGGCTCGCGTGCAAATACGCTTATGTCACCGATGCTGCAGGCTGCTTGTTCCAGAGCCATCTTTATTTCGGTCATCGCTCCTTCGGCTCTCTCACCTTGTCCTCTTATCTTTCCACGCGATCCACGTATAATACTCGTATAATAGTACTTATTTATATTACTACATGTAGTGATGGGTTGCGATGCTTCTCAAGCAATATAAATTCTTAGCGATGAAGAATTATGGTATCACAATATATTATATATATTATTTTCTGGTTATCAAAAGGAATGGAATCGTAGATCATATTCATCGTTTCGAGTCTTGGTAAATATAAATGTCTCTACTTTTATTATTTTGAAACGGTAGAAAGTAAATTTCATTTTACCCTTGTTTCTTGTACTTGATATCAGTGAACTTAATAAGATTTTGATCTTAAGATTCGACACAATAACGCTGTCGATTTCGGATCCTTACTCCTTTGATTATAAACCTTCAAATAAACAGTTAAACTCAAAATTGTATTAAAGTAATGAGAAAGAATGGTATCATACCCATCACTACTCTGTCTTTAAATTATTAGCTATGATAGCTTACAAAGAATACAAAGAATACAAAGAAAAGAAAAAAACCATTATTAACCAGTCATTTTCTCAGAATTACTTGCTAACATCTAAGCTCATTACGATCCCATTAACATTATCTTGATATAACTCGGTATTAAGGCATGTATTGATATCAATTTCAACTATCTACTCTTTTCCTATATCTTTAAATACTTCAGCGTAGAATTGTTGAAAAATCGTAAGAAGATATCGTACCCATCACTACCTAATATTCACGGCTCGTTCCAATGGCGAAATCTTGAACTTGACTGGACTTCTCTGAACGGCGCAGCAACCTTGCCGATCGTTACCGTTACCCATCGCCGTCTCGTCATAATGTACGCAAGCGAGTAATGCGCGCGAGGTCGAGACTAATTACACGAGTTTTCTACTGTGGACATCGTCACCGGTAGATTGAATTGCGGAACCGCAGTCGTCCGATCGATCCTTCGAAGTGATTTTTTAGACGCGTGGGAAAGCTTCGATAACGAGATTCTCAATCGTTCGTTTGGAAAAGCCTGCGCCGCCTTCATCGGCACGCTATCTCACCTTTATACGCGCGCAATCCTTCAGACTAATAACGAGGATTAATTGGTCGCGCCGGGGTTAATGATCCACACTCTCTCCGTGGTTGGATCTTGGTTTCCTCTTCTTGGGCTCTTTATTTAGACCTTGATCATTAATCACAAGTGGTTAATTCCTTAGAAAGATTTGAAGTTACCTTAGAAAGATTTGAATCTTGAATCGAAGAAATGTGAATAAGATGGAATCTGAATTAGCTAATAATTTAAGTTTGAATGTGTGTCGTATGATGAGACAAGAATTACTATATTTATAATAAAAAATTTTATATTGAAATTTTATATGACTATCTGATTTGATTGAATCATAGTAATTTACAAATAATATCCAAGTTATTGATAAAAAAAAAAATTGAAACTGTTAGAACCGTACTGTACAATTGTAATAGAATTTTAATTACAAAATATTTCAATATCCATTTGATAAATTACGGATACTAATATATTGAGTATTTAGTACAAGTTAAAAAAAATATTATTTAGAAATATTGCATAAATATTCTGTTAACTACATATTACTAAATGATGATGATAATGCCATAAATGAAATTCATTTGTTTTATTTGTTAACAGAGATATGATTGTATTAGCCTAATTAATTGTTCTATATTATTTAATTACTCTGAATAAAAACATATTTGAACAACATTCATCATTCTATTTTTAATTTAATTTTTTTCCCGATATCCTGTTTTACTAAAATATCATCTATTAATTAAACAAAACAAGTCGACAAGTATCATGTCGATAAAGGAGGTTAATAGAGTGGATCGCAAGAGGAAGTAAACAAGCGGAGAAAATTGAGGTTAGAATATGACGAAAGAGGTGATCCATACTCGATCGTGAAATTTATTTGTTGCTTAAAAGATCTTACATAGAAATCAATATAGCAGTAAATTTATTTTATGAAACGTGTAATAGCAATCCTCGATTAACAAGATCAGTTTTATTTTCAATAATATTACATCCGTTCGACGAGTTTTAATCATCAATACTAAATCTTGTCTTTTGATTCGTAATATTCGGATATTCAATCTAGTCGATAAATCTAGTCGATAAATCTGGAGAAATTAATTCTATAAGATAATAAAGAGAAACATATCATACATAACAGTATTTGTATCATAATCATGGAAACAAAATATAATTAAACAGTAGGATCAAGCATTATTCAATTATTTCAATTTCGCAAAGTGTTCTTGCAAATTTTAATTTATTTGTCTGTTATCGAAATATTTATTTCTCTTCTATAAATAAATAATTTGATAAAAATTATAAAATGATAGAATCAAATTCATTTATTATAGATTTATGTATATTCAATATAACGATAAATTTTATTGTTCTATTGTTCATGTCTTGCATGTTTAAAATTCAATTTTAAAATCAAATATTATTTCATATAACAAATAATATTTCATATTTTTATAAACGAAATATTATGATATATGAAAATATATCAATCCCACTGATAAAATTATATCGAATTTACGCAATAATTGTCATCATGGTTTGTACCATTAAAAAAAAAACTCGATTATTTTACAAATTATATTGGCACATCATAATGAATAAATAATTCATAAAATGTACTTACAAGAAATATTATTCTTCCAATTAACACTTACACAAAATCGAATCGTAAACACGAAGTTTCGTTTATTCGTTATTTGTCGAAAGTATTATTTCACTCTCGATCATCATTTAGTAAATGTCACGATATTGGAACGATGAAAATAAATTTATAAAGCTTGTAATAAATTTCAAAATCCAATTCGATGATTGTCATCATCTTGATTCCTCATTGTATATATACAAATAATATGGTATGATTAACGTGTTATTTCGAAGTTTTACGAATTCGCGCAAAGCTCATAAACCGAAACGATCGATTCAATCGAGTTATAATCAGATGGCACGATATCCCAATAACCGCAAACGAAATATCTTCGATCCATAAAAATCAAAGGCAAATTGATCATAATAGTAATCGTTTCGATAAAAATGTCCGTTCGAACTATCTAAAAATGGCGGCGATAAATATGCATTGTAACGAAGAGGGCGTTGCAGCTAATCATGGTGAGTCATGGTGAAATTCCTGTTCCAATTGTTCTATAATCTTGATCCACAATACCGATTCAGGCATTCCCATGCAAGTTATTTCTTTAATCCGTGTACAGATTGCTAGGAACGATCGCTAGAAAGTTATGAAAAATATATTGTAAATTATAAATATATAAATTGTTCATGAGCAATTTGGCATGTTTGCATTGAACGATTTTTACGATTCTGTTATGTTTTAATTGCTGTCTGGAAAACATCGTCCAATCACATCATGCACCTGTTGCAATTTCACTACTTCGTTCATGGTGTGAAACATTGTCTCTTGAACTTTCAATATCATTTTCAATTTCATTGCCAATTTCAAAATACACCTGTTGCAATTTTAGCACTTCACAGTTCGAAAACCATTCCTCAAGCTTCGATTTCATTTTGTGAAAATTTCTTCAAATAAATTAACTATAAATTTATATTACGTAAAATCATACGCAAAAAGTGTTTAAAAATTATTGAAAATACATAATTTCACAATAAAATACATTAATTTTTACAAACTTTTTATATAATAAATCACTTTAAAACAATCAATAAACAAAAAAATATGTAAAATGGATTCATTAACTTAACTGTTCTTGTCAATTTAAAATAATAAAACTAAACAGTTATTTATTACTAACCAATAAATAAAATATTTTGTTTCTTAAGAGGTTAAAAAATAAAATAGGATAGAATTATATATAATTTATGATATTTCGAAAAAAACATTATTTTTTTTTTTATACACTAATCCAATATAAATTCACAATCTTCTTTCAGCATCCAATATGTATCTAGGATCTTATATCGGTGTTCCGTCATTAAATCGTTGAAATACAATTCAACCTACTCTCTATGTTGATATAAATTGCTTGCATACATATCATTCCAGTCTGTAAGCGATTTTATCGTCTTCTGAGCAGTTTTAGTGATAAAAGTGAGATACGTGGGAGGATTCGAATGCTGAATACGAGCAAACAGAAAGCGGAAAACGCGGAAATCGTGGCGCGGAATCGCGTTCGTCGACACGAAACGACTGGCCTATATTCGAGCCAACTTATACAGTTATCTGGACGCAGTTTATACGCATTCGGGCGCTGCGTTTTTTCCGTCGATACCAGAGATACTTCAAGTCTCGTAAAATCGGCGTGATCAACGATTTTCCTTGCCTCTGTTCTCTCGCGTTTATTTAGATCCATAATGGGCGCGGTGGTATTCAGATTCTTGGATCTTTTTCGTTTTGAGGACAAAATTGCGGGCGTGGTTTAACGAAAAGTCTGATCTCTGAATCTAGATCTTGAACAGAGACACGGTGTAATTACGTTGTAGTTATTTGATCCATATAAGATTACAATAAAACATTGATTATTATTTAGTATACGACCAATTAATCGAATACAGAATATACAAGGTGTTAACACGTATTCATGAGATTATATAATAACAGCACGTGATCATCCATACCATTATGATTTATATTATATTTATATGAAAGATTTTAGTGATTATTAGTCTGATTATGATATCTGAATTTCTTTTATTTTCTTTATATGCATACTTTATATAGTTAATGTACATATCTTTAGATATCTCTTTGGCATTTTGAATACATAAATTTTTACAATAATACTCTCAAGATTTTTATAACTTTTGTTGTTCGATCAAATATGCCTTACAAAAGGCTAATATTTTTCTCATAACTCACTCAAAATTATACGTACATATATACATAAAACTTTAACAAACCTAACTAAATAATTGATCAATTGATTTTATAATTATCAAATATATACACAGATATATACATACTTGAAAAGAACATAAAATATATTATATATTTTCCTAACAATATTTTAATTATAACATTCCAATAATTTCATTTTTTACAAATATCCCAATACAAACGCAATTATACACGAAGTGTTTCCAAGAAGTGGCGGGTGGTCAAACAATATAGACAGCAATTCCGCGAAATCTCTAAACCCCATCTAGAATTTTGAATTCGCCCTGATCGAAAGTGCGCAAGCATTCTCCGTGTCCCGTTATCCACCAATGCTCATCTTTCGATTTCATAGGCGCCGGTTGGAATCACGTTATCGTGCCAGCCGCGATCGCCAGCGAAATAAAAACCGACCACCACATTTCGCCACATACCTACACGACATCTCGTATTTCGAGTCGTGACCCGGCATTCCAAGTAGCTCCGCGTACTGTTTGTTCGTCCACGCGAGACAACGGAAAAACAGAATCCAATATTGCACTTCTGTGTACAATCCTGTTGAGAAAAGGATTTGGACTTTCGCGGAGCGTGGTTAGGAAAATTGTGCACGCGTGTCACGATTGGTCCACGCGTACATTTTCAGTAGAATATCGAGTATCCGTGAAGGGGTATTCTAATTGTTGGCCCGTGACTGTTCCAGCTGTTCTTTTTCATTCTTCGTTGTCGCGCTTTAACACGCGCAGTTGACGTGCCAACACAGGTATTCGAATGACCAAGTCGTTGCTACTGGTGTGTACGTATTTTTCTTCTTCTTCTTCTTTTTCTTCTCGCTTCCTCTTCGACCACCTGGCTTACGTGAGAAAACTGAAATAAAGAGGGAATTATGCGATATGTATGTAATTTTTTATTTAGCAGTTTTGGATAGGTTTTAAATAAATGTCTAGATTTTATAAATTGGAATGATGAATATGTAGTTTTGTGTAATTTTAAGGTAAATTGATGTTTCGTTTGTAAAGATATTACAGCGAATATAAAAGTAACGTACGGATAATTGAAAACAAGAATAACTGGACATTTCTTCGTAACCACGATGATCTTTTAAAATCTATAGTCTGAATCAGCGATTTTTAATCCTTTCTTCGCTACGCATCCTCTTCGAATAATTTTTGTGCTCTGGAATTAAGTCGAAATTTCAACCTGTAACACTTGCATAAAATATGAGTATTTATCATGGACAGAAAAATTTCAAGAAAGATTTCGTTTCAATACTCTACTATAATAATAATATATAAATAATATTACGTTATAAAAAGAGAGAAGAAAAATAGAAAGAACTTATGATTGATAAATTTAACAAAGCTAAAAAAAAAAAAAATACAACTTTTCAAACAAAACAAAATTTTCCACCGTTATCGATACATTTTTATCTTATATTATGTATAAATATCACAATAAAATAATTTCAAATTCTTCCAATATATTTCAAGATTACACGTTATTTATTTGAAATAAACAGGATTTCCATGTACTTTTTGAGCAATAGTGTACAACCAGCACATTCAATCGCTTCTTTTGGGCTTCAATCGATTTCTTTCTCAAGTGATGTTTTTGCACCACATACAGACATCCTTTGCGTTACCTACCAACCACTAATTTCCGCGATCTAATGATACGTTTTCCCTGGTCGATGAACGTGAAATCCATGCGTGACTCGGGGAGTGAATCGATGTTTCGAGAAGAAGAGAGGATCGCTATGAAATTACACGTATGATTTCATGACTTGGCCGTCTATCGAAGAATGGTCAATTATACATAGTCACGATTTATCAAACAATTGCGAGTAACAGGAATACGACAAATATATATATATATATATATATATATATATACATATATATATAAAGGGGTAAAAGGAAGACGTTTATTTCATCCGAGGTGATGAAACGAACGGTATATCATTGCGTGCAAAGTGCATCGAGTAAGAAGAAACGTTTGCAAGAATGAAACGTTTCAATTTGAAAGAATCTATTATATCTATTCGATCAAGTTTCTAAATAATAATAATAATATATTAAATGTTAAATAACATGAAACTGTATTTTCGAGTAATTTGATTTTCATAAATATTTTATATAAGGTATTCGTAGACATTGTTAATAATTAATATTATGCTATTCATTTTACAGAGATGGATAGATTTTCGTGTGAAGTTTATTAATTTGTTAAGCGTGCAAAAAGTGAAACGTGTTTTTCACTCAAAATAATTGCTTTTTTCTGTTTTCTGCAACTTTTTAAGTCATCTTCCCGGTGATGAATATTCTTCATTTCTGCGTTTCATTCGTTGATTAGAAATAAATTAAACATCAATTTTCACCTTAAAAATCGGGTTAACAACGTTCCACGATAAAAAATAAAAAATTCGACGACCAAATAAAAAGCTGACCTTCTTGAAATTTCGATCAAAATATCGAAAGAGAATATATGGTTAAAAAAAAAAAATAGCGCTTCGACTAAAAATATCATTTCCACCTGCTACTGGCTATAACCGACCATGAACGAGTACAGTTAATTCCGGGACGGGAGTTTTGAAATATTGCATTGCTTTTTTGCCACTGTTCACGCAAGAAACTAATGGATTATACAGTGGCCGCGTACCGAGGCGAGGGCGCGCCATCGACTTCCATTCCAATGAGCGTTTAAGTATCATTACCATCAAACCTGGCCATTATTCGCGGTAACAAGTTGCCTGGGTAATATTGGATATAAAAGGGAGATAGGAGACACAAAGTTTCAGATCTATATATATATATATATATATATATATATAGTAATGGGATCTTTAACCTTGTATAATATCGCGTTAACGCCATGTTTAAGGTTATGTACCTACGTATCTACGGTTCTTATAAATATCGTTCGATCTTTTTTCCTAAAATTTGATCGACTCATTTGTACAAGTTTTTGCAAAATACTTGTTATTTATAGATCGTGTCGCCTTATCCGACACTTGTATCACATTGTCACAAATTTTCTAAAATTATCCATTCGATTTCTTCTACTTTTTTCTTCTTTCTTTTACTTATAACCGTTTCCTTAAGATTTCTTATATGAAAGAAAAATAATATCTCGTATTTTCATCTTCTCTCTTTACAAGATTCTTTTTTCCCTCTCTCTCGCTCTCACGTATATAATAAGTTTCTCTCGCGATTCGATCGTGGATTGTTGCGGATAATTCGAGGCGATGAATAGCAGTAGTTCCCATCCAGTTGCGGTATACACGAAGATAAGGGGATAGAAACCCGGAATAAAGAATAGAATTCCGTTATTTAAGATGTCCTGGGACGACCTTGCGCGACTCGAAACTTGCAGATCCACTTTCCACAAAAATCCCGCGGTCGTTTTAATCTTTGGCGCGGTCGGAAGTGGTCGGACAAGGGTCTGTGATGCGAAATTAAGTTTTGCGCCACGCGAAACTGAGATCGTTCAATTACGCATGTTAATTAATCTGTAGCGTATCATCGAAATAATTGATTCTCAAAACCGCAAGGATATATAAAAATTATTTAAGAATGAATAATGATGGAAGCTCAAAGGGAAAGAAAAATTTTTAAAGTATTTTATAATTATTACGATAATTATTAACACAAGGTTATTGTTTCGCTTTCTCATTACTTTTGATTATTACGAATTAACCACGCAAGCATAACGCCAGCTTGATCAGGATCGCGCGAACCAGCAATTGCTCCATTTTTCATAATGCTCATAGTTATGCGCCTCGTGTTTGCCTGTGCGCTTTGACTCGATTGTTCGCGCGTGGGATCATGCGAAGAAGAGCGCCTTGCGTGCGCGTCTACGCCTTGGAAAATTGTGCGTGAGCACGCTATACGACGCGTTATATTTGCGCACAGTTTGCAGAAATTTGAACGAATAGTAGAAAATATTATTTGTATCTATCCAATGTGTTTAACGATAATTTCCACGACGAGGCGTTCTTATCCTTATTTCCATATTATATTTTACTTCTTATCTCTTGAAGATCGATATACAAGAGTTCAATGCATCTATATCCAATAATTTTAGAATTAAAAAATTGGTTATTTGAAATATTCTCGTACCCCAATGAGAATTATCCATTTCGAAATTATTTTCGAAAACAGATGAATTATATTTGAATATATATTTGAAATATTGTCTCTTTATGCAATTAATGTTTCAAAGAAGAAAAGAAAAGGTTCATATGTAAAATTCACCGTATCATACCTCGAAGAAAGGGCAATATTTATTTCTATTTCAAAAAAAAAATCTATTTTCTCGAGCCCTGGTGCTGGAGTAAGACACTCCAGGACACTCTCGTGACTTGCCTCGGACAAAGACAGACTTGAAACGCCTTCAGCTAAGCCGAAAGATATTTGATGGAAGAATGCAAGGAGCGGCATTGTGGCAACGGATGGAGATGTTTTGATTTTGAACCGGGTACCGTACACCCTAGAAACGCATCACAATTCCAGACACTTCAATAAGTGGATGAGTAACGACCAAGCCTGTCCATCTGTCAGAATCGTTGGTCGGGAATCGTCGAGCCGATATTTTTTTTCACTCGCTTCCACGAGTGGAGAACAACCGTTAACGCGCATCCATCTGTGAGCGCATATTTTCACGAAACAATCACGAATGGAACGTCTACGAAAAAATATATCCCCGGATTATGCGGAAATGGACGAAGGAAGCCCCTGTTTCCGCCGTGTCAATCGCGTTATTCCGCTGCAAAACCGCAGCGATTAATTCAAAATGGACGCCAATTAAACGCGATGATCAAAAGTTTAACGGTATCGAAATGTTCGCGAGTGTAACGTTTCTATTATAGCGAGAAGAATTCCAACGGCTGAATAATTCTTTATCGATCAGATTCTTTATTTAATATATATCAGAAGCGTGCATTGCAGCCCCTTATTACCGTTAACCGACCCAGAGACGATTCGATTATCCGAAATTATTATCATTATCCGTCTTCATTATTTATCTCGATTATTCATTTAACCTATTTTTCTCTTGTTATATGGCGCTAATATTAATTGAATTATACGAGTTCTTATTATATATATATATACTTTTAAAGAATAATAAAATAAGATTTTTAAAATATTCTAAACAGGATAATCATATTAACAATAATAATTAAACCTAAGTTCCTCTTCTAAACCTAATTAAAATCGTCCATTATATAACTGCACAACGTTTGATCAGCGCCAGACAAGCATCATTAAGTACACTTACATGCGTCTCCATAGAAGTACCTCCAAGACCTCCGCTTCCTCGTAGCAATGTGAACGCGTATCATCACGCGAAATTTTATCGACACGAATTCCTTTAAGTCTCCTCTTAATCCAAATTTAGAGAAATTAAAAGAACACTCGAGATTTTATAGATGAATAACGATATCTGTCTTTAAAGCATTCGTCTCGCTATTCTACCCTCTTCTTCCTTTCGGTTATATTCCCAAGCCTGGCCTCGCACCAGACGATGACCCGTCGTGCTATTTCCGCGAACATTGTTCGAAACCGACGAACCGTGGTTAAAGAAGAAACGGAGGACCGCAGGAGGTCGTCCCTAAATACCTGAATTTCCACTTCCTCCGTTTAACGCCGCATACTCTATTAGTTTCTTTTTTTTTATTTAATTACAGAATCTTATACATGAATCTTTCTCGTATCTTATATCTAACAAATTGGATACAGATGCAGGGTGTTCTTCAATCGATCTTTAATTAGTTAAATAAATGAAACGATTCGTGAATAAATAAAAATATGATTGTGTGAATATGACGTATCAGTTATAAGACCGTCGAGGCTTTACTTATTAAGCTATAACAAGATGAAATAATTCTAATGATTCCGTCACAATATCCAATTTAAAAACATAACAGCTAATTCATCTCTAGGAATTAACTAATCCTAAAAAACACTCTACACGTTTTCAATAATGATGCGTTCAAATAAATTATATTCAATAATCTGAATCTTTCTTCAAAGACTTTTTCAAAAAAACTTAAGTCCTTTTTTCCAAATGAAGATTAAATATTCAATTATTTATCGAAAGAAAAAAAAAAAATACATCGTACAAAATCCTATTTCTTTCGTTTGATCATCTTGGAGGAATCGATTCCAAGGTCTCGCGCCAATTATATTGTTGTGCATCTTAGATCGTATCTCTCGTCTCGAAAACCTCATATCTGTTTGGACTCGTGAATAATGGGCGCAAAAACCGCGAGGAGCAAGTTCGATGAAAATGTAACGAGATTCTCGAACGTAATCCCATTAAATTCGCGGGGCGAAGAGGTTTCGTTAATCAAGTTTCTCGTGGCGGGTACGCGTGCCGAGCGGGAAGACAAATTGAAGCGAAAAACCCGAGTTTCATTACTGGTTTCAATGCGTCGTAGAGGGAGGGAAAAAAACGTCGTTAACTCGTCGTCTTTTATTCGCTGTCGATTTTATTTCGACTCGTGCGGAACGAAACGTAAGTAAGTACACTTACTATTCGCGATTTCTAACAAAAATTTTCCATTTATGTCTAGTATTAATAAAATTAATAAAATTTCTATATTTTTGAGGTAAAATGATTAAAGATTCGCCTTTCTTTTTTTTTTTTTTTTTTTACAGTTCGAGTCAGTCAATAAATAAGTCATTCCTTTAAAAAAAATTTTTTTTTTATTTTTAATAGAAACTTTTATTCGAGAAATAATATATATAATTCTAATAATATTAATTTATGTATTATTCTATCTTCAAAGAGTTTGACTTCAAAGAATTTGATTCTTGTTAGAATCTTCTCAGATTCAGTGAAAAAAAGAAACGAATGAATATCCTATCAGCAAAATTACTTATATTTACGTAAGGAACAAGAATATCCATTTATAACTCTACTCCATAAAAATATATAACCATTTATATTATATATAATATAATTATTATCATATATATTATATATAAATATATAACCAAATATTATATATTTTATATTTAATATTTTATATTTTATATTATATATAAAACCATTTAACTGTTGTAAATTTTACGAAACGTAAAAGTGTTATCAATAAACGTTTTTAAGATATTTAGAAGAAGGTTATAGCCGTTTTGTAGGCCGTTATGAGTGTCAATAGAACTCTTAAGCGTGGACTCTCTTATGGACAGTTTCTTCTTCAATCGCATTAAAATTTAATCATCGTTTTTATTATACGCTCGAATAATTATCGCGTGTCGCACACACACACGTAACGCGTAACGTAAGTTGGTCAAGTGATTTTCTGAAATATTCCCGATTAGTTCCTTCGTTCACAAGTGACGAGAAGATAATAAGACGAAACCGAAGAAGAAGCAAGACAAGAGTTTCGCGTTCCAAGCTAATTAGTATCTTCCGTTCATTTTGCACGTCGACGGAACGCGGCCGCGATGGAAAACGAGCAGAGTCGCCATTTCTAACGTTATTAACGCACGCACATTGCGAACAACTACACGCGTACACACCCTCGGCAACATGCGAGATCGCGCCTAGTTAATTGCCACTCCCTTCTGAAATTACTCGCTTCCACAACATTCCTATCAAGGACGAAAAAATTGTACGATTATTCTCGTCGAGGAATTAATTAAAATAAACTCGTATACATAGTTAAACAGGTGTGTTTAACAACGTAGAATTCTATTTATATGAATTTATATCGAGAGATAAATATATCCGTTGTTCTAATTTTTTTATCTAATAACTATTAATATTTCCAACTATTAATATTCCAATCAATGTGAGTTTACGTTTGTACAAATGGATTTTGATGAAATATTTTCTCTAAAATGCTTAATGAATTAATTTTTTAATTTACTTTGTACGCGATATCTATTTTAAAAATATAATTGTTTTAAAATTTAAGATTGTAGTAAGATACGATTATACCCCTTTTAATCCTGATATTGTAAAGATTAAAAATGCAAAAAATAAAAAAAGAGAATAATTGCAAATCCAATTATCGAATTCGAAATAACAATTTCGATAATGTTATTTCGATCTACATTCTTTAAGATCATCTGCTTCTTCCTGGTCTGGAGAATATTGAACGGTAAGTTGCAAAAATATCGATGGTTATTTCCTCTTAATAACTTGGAATTATATATTAGGATGAGATAAGAAAATTTGCTTTTAGCCTTTTGAATCTAAATAAATACTTGAATAAGTACAGACGAATAAATTCTATGAGTTGTATTCGAAAGCTCAGCCGTAAATGTGAAATAATAAAAAGTATTTATAAAATGTTTCCTCATCAGATTCTACTTCTTCTATGATCATATCGAAATATAATAATAAACGATAAAACTTGATCGCTTAATCCAATAAATGCAATAAGTAAAAATTCAAAAAGACGAAATTGCACCGATTTAATTAAAAAATATTTATGAGAAAAATAAATAATATATCGATTTATCCACGTATTCGTAGAACGGGAAAAATAAACACCATTTGAAAACCACGGAGGACAGTACTCTCTCAAGTCAAGGTCACTTCAAGGTCGCGAAGAGCTGCCTCTTCAAGGCCGTGTCGTTGACCCTCCCCCGAGTTATACATAATAAACCGTTCTTACACGTGGATCTCAGAACTTTTTTACTTATTTTTCTAAAATTTCTTTCGTTCATCGTAATTATGCAAATAATGCATAAACCGTGATCAAAAAAATATGCTCGATACGTATCGCATCACTGCGGATCACCAACAGTTTCCGCATCAATTTCGTCACGGCCTTCGCGCCGAAGATATTCCCCATTTCGTTAATCCCCTCTAATTCCTGACAATTTTGCTAATTAAACTAATCGAAGCTTGAGGAGAAGCAACTAAAATCGATTTCAATCAGTCAGTTTCGCGTACAATTAAATTTTTCAATAAACGAATTTATTAAAAATATCGCAAAGACGAGGAGAGACTTTGTTTTATTCTTTCCTAATTTTTTAATCGTAAAGATTGTAATAAATTGTAATTACGAATTCTCTATATTTAAAACTTCATATATATCGAATTAAATTTTTCAAAACAAAATTATTTTGATATCGCATTTGCAATAACGTATTTACACACGCGAGAAGGATACATAAAAATTTCTCGATCAATACGTTATTTCAACAAAAGGATTGAGGATGAATCAACAGACATCGGATCGAATGAATGAAAGTACTGTCCAACATCCTATTCTCGACGCAAGCTCTTAGCTCCAACGAAAAAAAAGAAAAAAAAAAGAAAAAAAAAAATAAACGTAGACCAACTCGAGTCGAGAGTACTTATTCAAACGTATCCTTGTCTTTAGAAACGCGAGGATCTATTTGAGGACAGAGTTAATCTCGAGGGTTATTTTTCACAAACGGACATCGCATGGGGACAGTAATTTCCGAGAAAACGCTCTCGGAAGGGCGACTAGCGCGAGTTTTACTCTCAAGTGGGGAGTCACAGCCCAACCGTAACCGAAGTAGCCAACGATTAACGACGATCGTTAATCAGTCATCCGTGTTTCTTTCTCCTATCCGGCAAACAAACGCGAAACGATGTTCCACCCGTCCACTTGTGGGTGTCGTGGATGTATTCGAAGAAAACCGCGGCAGGAATGGCCGCAAATGGCAAACCTTGGCAAACGGTGAAGGAAGGGGGAGAGGAGGAGAAGGGATCATAAATCTGTATAATTGACAGATCCCGCAGAAAATGTTCATGCCCCATAGATACTTGAACAGATAGCCTGCTAATAACACCGCGAGGTATACGCGAACATATATAATGGTGATTGAAAAAAAAAAAAAAAAATCATACACGCCAACTTTGTATAATATAAAATCGAATAGGACGAGGCTTTGGATTTCGCTTAACAAAGTGCTACCCTCGACGAGGATCTTCCTCGAGACGTCTTCCTCGAGATCCTGACGATCTTGCTTTTCATGGGACTTAGTATGATATCCTATAACACAAATTATCTGTCCTATCTTCCTCTCCGTTTAATTTCAAAAACGTTGCACGTGTTTTCTAATTGATAAATAATTAAATTCAATATTCAATACGCTTCATCAATTACGTTTACGCGAGTAAATCAAACTCTATGTGCTTATATGTACACGAACATGTACACGAGTTATGTTCACTAGGTATTGCTTTGTAAACGAACGAAATTGACATAGTACGAATATCATTTGAATGATAATTTAATTTTGGATCGAAAAATTTAAGCGAAGAAAGGCCAAATTTTTGTTTTGTATACGCGTTACAAGAAAAGAATCGCTCTGAAATTATGTTTCTATCCATTAGCGGGACTCGAATCCTGTATGCGCACACATAATTTTCCACGCGACTTGTTCCCTCCTTCCTACGGCGCTAAACCTCTCGCGGTTATCCAACTAAGAAAGGGTAATAATTTAATTCAAGATCGAATATAAACCCGTCCAAAGGAATAGGATGCGGTCATTGCCTCGTTTCAGCGATTTTTTTTTTTTGTAAGAGTTGTTAGAAGCAAGTTTAGAAAACGTGGATTTGTAGGCGGAAAGCAGCATGTTAAAACCATAGAATAGGCTGTGATATTTAATACGTCGACTTGTATGCGAAGTTGAAACGTTTCAAAGTGTTTGGCAAATCAACTCTTTTCCGTATAATATAAACACATGAGTTTAGTTATTTGCTATTTCAATAAGCGCAGGGAAATCGAATTTCTTGGTTTATTCGATTGGTGATATAAACGAAAAGAGTGGTACAAAAAAAGAGAAATCAGATTTGTTAATAATGTTTGATGATAAGAAGTTTGTAAATGATGATTGATTATATTAATTTATATTTCATAAAAAATTGTTTATGATAAAATGCAATTGATAAATTAAACATATCTACGATTAATTAAAATCTTTAGCTACTAAGAATATATTAAAAATTCACAGAAAACAAATTATTTATAACAATGTTAATAATATCAGATAATATAAAGGTACAAATTTTGGAATCTTAGGTATTTTTGAATTCCTAATCTTATTAATGTTAGTGATATATATATGCACGATCCTCTAATACATAAAAGCATTCACAAAGGTATACATAAGTACTTACTTATTTTACATAGAAGCGATCGGTCTTGCTGGTCACCACTCATGTGGGTTGCATGCAGAGGGCTCGTCGACAAGGATCAGAAACTCAGCATGATACTTAGGATGAAGGATTACTACTTTGGATGCTGCTTCTCCGAACTACTTTACCTGTACGATACACATACAAACTATACCATTAACGGACAAATAATTACACGCTCGAACACTTTTTCCCTTCTCTTTCTCTTATGATAAAGAGATGCGAGTTAAAATCACTAATGAATACTACTGTTACTAAATATTGTCACATATTAAATATTATAAAAGGTTCGTAGGCCTTTTTTTTTCTTATGAATACTCTTAAACAATATTTTCTATTAGGCCATAATATAATTCATAATGTTTTTTGTTATTAGTTCAAATGTTACGAATATTATCGTAATTATTGTGATTTATCGTTAAAAGAAAATTCTCACGGTTTTTTTTTTAAAGAAATAAGAAATTAATATCAAATTAAAAGAAAAAACTTTAAAACATTTTTTACATAGTGTATATTAATCTTTTAAATATATTTTTAACCTGATATTAATTCGTTGCTCTTTCAAAAAATCAGAACATAACCTATTTCGTTTATGACAATGAACTACTGTAATTTCATTTTTGCGCAATAAAAATTTAAAATAATATATAACATTATAATTTATACTCTCCAATAGAAAAAGTAACTGTAATTTTCTCAATACAACAAAATAAGAAACATTTTGTCCATGGCAGTAATAACGGTATCGTATTACAGAAACAAAATTGCACTGGGAAAAACTGGCTTAAGCGAAAGTGTTGAGAACGAAAGAAGAATTATCGCGATAACTATAACCTAAAGCATAGCACTTTAACAAAATGATTACACTAACCAACATTGGTAACTGAACATTGTGCCGATCGAAAAATTCGCGTCGAGAAAGTTTGTCGTAAACGAAACGTGCACGAGGAATCAATTAAACACATAGTTCGATTTAATCAATCTTTGATTTGGATGTTTTCACGACACTAACAATTCCTAGTTAAAGCACTGATTCTAATTACAAGAAGATTTATTATCGAGAAGTTGTTCACGATTAAAACTGGTCTATTAAAAACGTACAAGCACCATGGAGAAACGGAATAATTCAAATCGAACGAAGCCATCTTGAAAATTTTCGTAATCGTAACTGAACAGGCAGCTTCTGAAGTTTGCTGCGTGAGAAAAACGACTTTGACGAGTAGCCACGTTCAAGTCGTTCGCTAGGAAACTTGTAATTTTTGTCGTGACAAGCAGTAAGATGGAGGACGGGATAATTATTGGATATTTGACGCCGAGCATTAGGATATTTATAGGAAAAGTAGGTATTATCACGATTATGATTTCCCTCTTTCTACGAGGAATATATTTCTTAGCATGGTGTATCTAAGTTAAATGCGAAATCAATTGTGAAAAGTAAGAAGTAACTTTAACGTGTGTGTGAGTGATATGTAAAGTGTGAGAAATTTGAATAAAATGGAAAGGTGAGAAATTCTAGAATTATTACCTTCTAAATAGATTATTATCTTTTAAGATTGAATTAAATTTATAATGAAGAAAATCGAAAGATTTTTACTTGTAATATAGTAATATTATTACTTTTGTATCCAAATCTATTCCACATTTAACCTCTAATAAGCAAAAGCGATGAGTTGAATGTGTAGTATAAACTGTAGTCGTTAAAGTTTGTATACGCGATAATTATTCGATTGTTTTTCTTGGTTGTATCGAGTAGTAGAAATAAAGCAAAGTACGATTGACGGTCGAATACGTGAAATTGAAAAAGTATTATATTATCATGTCGCCATGTAAAGAGCGTATCATGAAGATATCTATGATAAAAAACGATAAAAAATCGCGGCACGAAATTCATTTTTCTCGACTCTCTCGTTTATTTTTTGCCTTTAATTTACCGTAACGAGCTATCTTCTTTGACCAGTAACGAGAACTGTATTATCATTTGCAATTTTAATGTCACGAGTACACAGTATACGCAACCGCTCTGCAATTTATACGATGTCGTTGTTCGCGTTTCCAGCTTCAATTTCATTATGTCGACCGTCGTTTCGTGTTGCCTCAATTAACGCGGATCGTTACGTGTTCCAACCGTTTTATACAAACTGTTTTACCGGTCGAACAGCACTCGATAGTGACCGTTACTGAAGCGACTTTAATTGATTTATCGAGGCCAGCGAAATCAAATATTCGATATTTCCTGATTCTATTCGATGTTACGCTCGATCGAGCATATTTCAATTTGAAAATCATGCTCTGAATTTTAAATTTGGGACAATCAACGAGATTTCGTGATTTTTCTCTTAACCTATTAAAACAAAATACAAGTTTCAATTTTTTATTTGTAATTTGTAAATATTTTTTAAAATCAGAGTTTGTTCAATATCTTTTTCGTCAATATATATAACATTTTAAATTAACTTTTTAATCTTTTGATTTCAAATGAGTCTGACTTGTCACGTCAATTATCATATCAAACTGCATATACTCGTCATAGATAGAAATAGAAAGTATGAGTAAAAGTACCAGATCGCTCTCTGTACTACCAATTGAAAAAATCATAACCATATAAAAAATATAATCTTAATTAAATCAAAGAATTTGTTAATTTGATTTTAATTTGCTCTTGTAACAAATTCAAATAACATATGCTCCATTGTTTCTTGTTAATTATAGACAACTAATTAGAATTCAAATAGAAACGTAATTGATATAGTAACTGCCATTTTACTTTATCGCCAAATAATTTCATAGATACATTTCATTTTCAATTTTGTTTCAATTTAAAAGATTCATTGGCACATCGGATTACCACAAAATTTTACTTGAAATTATTAAATGAATTTAATGAACGTATACGTGTAACGACCTTGATTCTCGCGCGGAACATTCTACGAAACGATTCGATCCGTTGAGCGGAGAAAATTTTACGAGATATTCAATGATGAATTCGAGGAAGATAGTTAACCTTCCGGTTTCTAAGACGGTGAGCCACGGTGAGAGGAAAAGATTAGCCGGCCGTTGATACGATACAGAAATCCGCAATTATTAATATCATAAAGTTTTGCCTAGGTCGCATTAGTCTGGAATTTCGCTGTTAATCCAAGGGAAAATGATGATCGAATTACTGTACACATCGAGCCGATAACCGCACGTCCATTTTCTGTTACACATATTACATATTTACCACGAAGATAATAAATTGTACATCATCAGGCGAAATGGGTTGCGAATGTTGCAATGTATTACGTAATTATCGAGAATAATTCGAGAATAAACCCGAAGCAAGCGAGCTTCTCGAACGTAAGGAAACGATAGGAAGCGAAAAAAGAAGATTTTTCGAGCGCGGAGTTGTAATATCGAGAAATGATTAGCTTTGTGAATGTGCGTTACGCAGATAATGTGCCAAGTGCACGGATGAATTTATGTATACGCGGAACTCGTAGCGATTAGGATAACGATTTTTATTTACTTTCTTTTATAGAAAAAGAAGCTTGGAAGGTATTTATTAGATCTAGAAGGTAAATTATATATTTTTGAGACAAAGTTATTTATTTTTATCTATAAAATAGAATTTTTCTTGTTCGATGATAAGAGTTTTTAATTTTAATTTTTATCGGTTTATCATCTGAAATTTTGAAAATAATAAATGGTTATGAATAAACTATCAGATACGATTATAAAACAATAAACAAATAAAGAGAAAATTTGCATAATTTAAAATTAATTGGAAACAAATTCCTTATCAATATAAATGTCAAATGGAATATTATTAATTATTTGTATTAGAGTTATAAACGACTTAATATAGATACAAAATAGAGCATTTCGGCTTCGACAAATACAATTAGAGGCAAGAATATTTACGATAGAAATTACAATAAAAAAGGGATTAGTTCGATCTAATCTAACCTGAGCCTGGAAGTAAGAAGCAATCCGACGAAGATCTGGAACCATAATATCTAGTTAAAATTACCCTCTAAACGTACATCGACGACCACGTGAAACTCGTAACGATAAACTTTTTATTCGTTTTCAGAATATTAATCCTTGCTTAAAAATATCTTAACTGCTTAAAACAAAACAAAAAAATCTGAATTCAAGTTTCTTAGATAAACAAAGACGGCCTCTCTCTCTCTTCCGTGAGAAACTGGCCATTACGATCGAAGAATAAAAAAATAACTCGGATATCGTGGATATAATACCATTCCCAAGCAGAGCCAGGACTGCAAGTAAGGACGAAACCAGAACGATAACTAATCTCTCGATCGTGATTCTTTGTAATAACTCGAAATTAATCAATCGTGACCAGAAGAAGGTTCTTAAATGAAAAGAAAGGAAAGAATGGAATACGTCTTCGAGTAACCTCCCTCCCCTCCCCTCTCTACCATTAAAACTGGCTCAATCGCGACGAATTTTCGCACGAGGATACGTGACATTATCTTCACCCAGACACGACAGATATATCACTCTGCCTATTATAATATATATATCACGTATTCCCATCTGGAAATTAATCAGAGAGGAGATTGAGCTACTTTCAGTGACAGAGAGAGAGGATAACGTACCAGCGCGGAATAACTCGAAATTAATCGGACGTGACCAAGAGAGGCCCCCGTTGAAAGAAGAGAAAGAGAGAGAGAGAGAGAAAGAGAGATAGGGTGGAGAAGACACGAGCAAACCGTTGAAACTCGTTCGTTCGTTCGTTCGTTATCTTTTGATCTTCGCGAGGGGAAAAAAGGAGGCCGGGGATACGTGTATCGCGCATAGAGTAATATCTCAACCCCGTAGGTGGTACCAATTGCGACCATCAGACCTAATCGAAGGCTTGGCCACGGTGGACAAAACGATCAGCAAAGGCGTATCCAGTCTCTCTCTCTCTCTCTCTCTCTCTCTCTCTCTCTCTCTCTCTCTCTCTCTCTCTTGTTATGTGGAACGATGTTGATCGTGGTACAGTTACGTTAACGCGAACATCCTTGCGGATTCTTCAAGAGAACAGGTCGCAACGATCGATCGCTTTATTAAGGGGTTATTAAAGAAACAGGAAACGAGTCGAAACGAGTTTCGAAGTTGGAAGTTGGAGATTTCGTGGGGAATTCCAATCGAGTTTTGGATCGAAAATTTCTTTAAAAATTTGTAAAAATTCGTAGAGGTTCTTTTTTTCCTTTGTTCGATAGAAAGAGAAGATATTTGGTTTCGAAATTGGAAAATTTCGTGGAGAATTCCAATCGAGTTTTGGATCGAAAATTTTTTTAAAAATTTGTAAAAATTCGTAGAGGGTTTGATTCTTTTTTTCCTTCGTTCGATAGAAAGAGAAGATATTTGGTAGAAGATATTTGGTTTCGAAGTTGGAAGATTTCGTGGAGAATTCCAATCGAGTTTTCGATCTTTTTTGGATCGAAAATTTCTTTAAAAATTTGTAAAAATTCGTAGTTTGATTCTTTTTTTCCTTCGTTCGATAGAAAGAATATATAAAAAATAAAATATTTGGTAGAAGATATTTGATAGTTTCGAAGTTGGAAGATTTCGTGGAGAATTCCAATCGAGTTTTGGATCGAAAATTTCTTTAAAAATTTGTAAAAATTCGTAGAGATTCTTTTTTTCCTTTGTTCGATAGAAAGAGAAGATATTTGGTTTCGAAGTTGGAAAATTTCGTGGAGAATTCCAATCGAGTTTTGGATCGAAAATTTCTTTAAAAATTTGTAAAAATTCGTAGAGGTTCTTTTTTTCCTTTGTTCGATAGAAAGAGAAGATATTTGGTAGAAGATATTTGGTTTCGAAGTTGGAGATTTCGTGGAGAATTCCAATCGAGTTTTGGATCGAAAATTTCTTTAAAAATTTGTAAAAATTCGTAGAGAGTTTGATTCTTTTTTCCTTCATTCGATAGAAAGAGAAGATATTCGGTAGGAGATATTTGGTAGTTTCGAAGTTGGAAGTTGATTTGGTGAGGAATTCTTCGTTCGAGAAAGAGAAGATATTTGGTAGGAGAGGATGATCGTTTTGAATTTATTATATATCCGTTGTTTGATTCGTTTTGCTGTGAGCAAGTACGATAGATGAGAATGATAATGAGCGATCAAGGGTGATAATTTTATATCGATATTTTCTATCGATCGATGCTTTCATCATTGATGTCTTCGGATATAAATTCTTTTTATCAGTTTAAAATCCAACTTCTCTGTTCACCACTTCTTTACTTGATATTAATTACTCTAAAATGGTATTTATAATAAAATATACAATATAATAAATTTACAAGTTAACGTCGAGATGTATCATAATCCATTATTATTCGGTTTTATTTTATCAATTTAGCGAACGAAACAATTTTAATCCCCCTGATTTTACCTTGTAAACCTGATTTTACAATTGTAATGATCATTGTACGTTACATTTTATTTAAGAAATTTAAATAATCTATATAAAGAGACTTGACATCGCTACATTCGAATCTCGTAGCTACTTACACGATCAAAGGAGTTAGACTCCTGTGGAGCAGCAAAGGAAGTAGATTTGTTCCTATTATTCATCGTAAGCGGTAGCCATTTCTCACGTATTATGGGCAAATGTTTGATTATTCTTTTTCTATTTTACGTAATTTCATATTCGTGTTTTTAATTTACCCGAAAAATTAAAATCTGGAAACCAAGATGGATTATGCTTTTAATAAAAATTAACGATATATGGATGGAATTACGGATTAATTAAAAAGAAAGGTTAATTTTCAAAAGGGAATTTTAATTTTAATAATATCGCTAGAGACATCTTGTATTAATAAAGAATAATTAAAATTCTTGAATGACAATTCTTTGTAAATTTAAGAATTTTATCGAATTATCATGAAATAAAAATTGTCACCAATTCAATTATATCAATCGTATATTAATTATATTATATTAATCGTATATTATAATATTTTCCAGAATTTAAGAATAATCAAGAAAATAGTGTAATTGCTCGCTTGGATGTTTGTGTAATGGAAAAAGAAGGGATTTATTTCTCGATTACAGGATACGAAATTAACACGAATGATTACAGAAAATGCTCCCAGAATTACGCGAATGAAGTTTGCATGCGATCCAGTCGTAATCGCTTTCGAAATTGTGGACGTGATCTGGAATTAATTCTTGGAGGAAGAGCGTGTCTCGAGAAGAGGATACAGAGGATACTCTAAACCAATTACCAACACTTCAGAGCGTATTTTGCCGTGAGCGTTCCTCGACCTATGAGAAACACAAGATTTAGATTTAGAACTGGATTAAATTCAATGAATATTCGCGAAACATTATAATATTAACTTCAGCCAATAAAATTCGCTATAACTTGTCATTTAATTACAACATAATTCTTCTGCAATATAATTATTGGCTATAGAGACAATTTTACACAATATAATGAATATTATCTGTTAAAGAAAATTCGAATAGGATCAAAATTAATTCAATAATACCATTTCCATAAAATTTACTTATTTAACTAACTTACAAAGAAATCATGCTATATACATATACCTTCTTAAAGTAACCAGTCAAATCAAAATATAATTAATTTACCTAGAAAAATTCCTTCTCTAATTTTTCCTCTCCCCTAATACAAATCATATTTTATTATTATTATTATTATTATTATTATTATTATTATTATTATTATTATTATATCACAGAAAATTCAAAATTAAAAAAAAAAAAATCGATGCATTTAAAACTATCCCCTCCGAAATTCTCGAATCCACTTCACTCCCTATTCAATCACTGTCAAGGACGTATCGTGGCTCGTTCAAGGTCGAGGCGAGATATTCAATCGAAACATTCGAAACCGATGTTCAATGCACCGTGAACAACCGTGGTCGATCTTTATCCATTCGAGAGAAAAAAAGGAGGGGGGAGGGAGGGAGGAAAAAGATCAGCGGGGGTCAGACCGAATTCCACTGATCTAATTCGATACGATCTTCAATGCTTGAACGAAGGCTGCCGCCGGCCGCATTCCGCTTCGCGTCCCCCTTTTTGCGGTCAACAGTAGGAGGAGGGGATACAAATACATAGACGACAAATTTGCAGAGGAGAGAGGTGGCCACTAGGCGTGAAGATGCCTTACGTGAAACACCGCGAAAGAATTGGATGAAGATGAAAAAAAAAAGGGGGGGAGGGGGAGGAGGGAGGGCTAAAAACTGTGTTCTATAAGATGTAAAAGATTTATCTCGGATAGGGACCGTGAAATTTACCAATTTACCTTTGCGCGATTCTCAACGGCGAAGCCATCCTCCACGGCGCAACACCGTTGATCCCCGGCTGACTTTTTCCCGCCCTCTTCTTGTCCTTCCACCGCGCCACTATTTTCCACAATGAGAACGAGAATGCTTTTCTTCTTCATTTCCGCCACACTTCTGTGAATCAGTTGAACGGGTATTCCTCCATCCCTTTCCTACGAGCTGTAGAAACAGTTTTAAACATTTTTATTTATATCACTCGATATTTCTCTCTCTCTCTCTCTCTCTCTCGTTTATTGATTATTGAGTAATTATTGCGTATATAAAATTTAAAAGATGGGCATATTAATTTTGGATTAATAATAAAACAATTTTATCATGATAATTGCATACATATGCGAAAAAGAAAAAGATATAATATTAAAAAAAATAATAATAAAATTGATTTGATTAATTCAATGGATACTTGTTTTATAAAACCTATTTACTCCCCTTTAAAAGTGCATGATGAAATGAACGCATACGTACGCGTACATAGAAATGGCGACAACAGTTTTTTTCGACGAATACAATCGAATCGCGCCAAGTCCTCGCTCATTAATGCGCCATCTACATCCATCGAACAGTGTCCCCGACTGGTTTCGTATAATCTTGATTCACGAAGCTCGCAGAGCAAAGCGGAGAAAGATTCTCGAACGGAGACACCGAACGGTACATTCTACCCACGATCCTCGTCGCGATGGCTCGCGCAGAGGTGACGACGAATAGATCGACACGAACGCCTCGACCGGGTCGCAACCGCGCGAATCGAGCACGATCTGCGAAGTCTAGGATCTCGGCTAGAGCGTTTCACCACAACGCCCGCGAGTGATTAATTAAGCGTCAGCGGTTCGCTCCTCTATACAGTCGATCGCAAAAGTTTTTATTATTTTTCCAAGGGGATTAATTTAAAATGGGAAATCTTTTTTCTTTTTTTCCTTCTTTTATGAAAATTTATCTACCTAAGGTATATAGCGTTTGAATTATATTGATTATATAATATAAAATTGCTCATAAACGTACGTTTTTTTAAAAAAATTTTTATTTTTATTTTTATAAAGAAATTATATTTTAGACGTGTCGTTATCGTATCGCATTTTCAAAAAAAGAAAAAAGTAAGTACATTCTTTTAGAGTATTATAATACTGAACCAATACTGAACAATCTTATTACAATTATTAAATGCTTTTACAAATATTATTCGTTTCACTCGACGCAATTTATTAAATTTTTGTGACGGACTGTATATGCATTACATAGTTGTAGAACTATCCTTGCGGCTAAACATCGTGGCAAGAGATAATCGACGCCCACGCGTTTCCTATCGAAACACAACGGTGGTAAAATGGTGGAGCGAAACTTCATTTCCCTCCCCCCTCCCCCTTTTTTTTTAAACGAAGAGAAGGAGAGAGAGAGAGAGAGAGGAGTGGGAATAAGTGGCGATAGAATTTTAATAGGCATGAAATGCGCAGAAATTGATTCTTATCGGGGAGGAATTTTTTTTTACGGAAAACACGAAAGCGATTGCATCCCATTAAACCCGCCGGAACCGTTGTTGTTGGAAGTTAGAAGTTCTCTATTAATAGTTAATGTTGATATTAATATTAATGACTCGTTCGTAATAATCAGTGGCAACGAGTATTAAGTTTTAAGAGTACACCTGTTATTACAGGTGTGGGGGCAAATTAACTTTGCTGTGAAAACTTGTTATTAAGTTTTGTGCTTTGTGTTGAGAATCAAAGGAAGATATAAAAACTCTTCGACGGAGGGGAACCATTTCCATTTCAATTTTTTTCATTGGCCTGGGAAAATTTGTCGTTTTAAATATCTCAATATCAATTATATATCTCAATATCAATATCAATTTCATTATGCAACGATGTGTTAATAGCTCGAACACTTGGACGATGGAGAAAAAAATTTGAGAAGAAATTCTAAATCTATAATCTTTGCGAAAATTGTGAAAATCCTTTTAAGAATCTTTAAGATATAACATATATATCCAAATTTCTGTATCGCTTAAAACGTATACACGGTGTTAATAATTTCCTACAATATTTCAAGTTAACCTCGTTTTCCCGTTAAGTGCTCTAACACGTACGAACAGCGGAGGCGTATTTGCATCCACGTCCTGTTCTTCTTCTTCTTCTTCTTCTTCTTATTCGATCCACCTTGTCCTTCGAACGTTTTGCCGCATATAGATAACTGTTCGTGTGCGGGAAGGTCGACAGGTGATTCTTCATAAAATTGCAATCCTCGTTGCATGCGTGACCCTAATAAGCCTTTATTTATTCGAAAGCATTTTAAGCATTTTCACTTCGAAATCTCTTCGAAACTTCATTCTCGAAAGTTAAGAACGATATTTTTGAAGAAGAATTTCCGATTCTTTCCTTCGCTTCTTGTTACATCATTACCCCTATCCGTATCTCCGGGACATTAACCACGGTAAACGTATTTTTCTCGGTGATCTTCCGCTGCCAGCAGCCGGTACGGAAATCTTGAGGAGGAGGAAACGATGTTGCACTTCTTGCTTCTTATTTCTTTTCGTGGTATCGTTTTCTTTTTTTTCTTTCTTTTTCTAGATGGGTTTCCCAATCGAGATCTATATTAAAATCGTTACAAATTATCGTTTGAGAACCGCTTCTTGAAAACGGGTTTCTCCCGAGCGAAGTGTTCTAAAAACTCCTAAAATATGCAATTTTCCGCTATGAATTTCGCGCATCGTTCAAATGCTTGTCGAAATTAATTATCTCTTGTACTACAAAATTAATTATTCCCACAACTCCTCTTGATTGCCTGTAATCTATTTTAATTATCATCGACAGGTGGAAATCGATCGAGAACGGATAGGAATTTTCACGATCTTGAATAAAATATAGACGAGGATGTAAAAAAAAAAATCAACTTCGAAAGGATTAATTAAGCCGTGGCTTCGAGTCGAGTATGCAAATCACGGCGAGGCGCGCATCATATAACAACACGTAATATTAAGTATACATTGAATATATGTTTGCAGAATGTGACATAATTTTTACGAAACATTAACATTCCTCGATAAGATTCATCTATCCATCGATGGAAGCAAAACGATTCACACACACACACACGCATACACACATACGACGGAAGCCTCGATCAAAGACGAAAAGGAATAAATTCTAATCTCTGTAAGATCTTATTAGCGAGTACCGTTGCCAAGGAAATCGATAGAAAATGTGCGAGCAGGGAAGGCTTAAGGTCGTTTACACCGAGTCAAAGGAAGGAGGGGCAGCTAGGAAAGATCGATAACCACACGTGATGTTTAAAAGAAGTTGTGCGATACATAATCGAATTAATCAATCAAAAAGCAAGTTATTCGGATTTAATGCTTTAGATTCGAGAAAGATTCATTTTTATAGCATCAATTTTATTCTGAGTATTTCATATAAACGAACTAGAGCTATTATTTAAATTCTTCCTCGATTTTCGAAATAATTATATTTATATCACTTCGTTTTTAAAAAAGGAACACATCGAAATAATTATATACAAGTTATAGGAAGTACACGAGAAAAAGGAGAAACCCAGAGACACTTTCAATTTTTGCAATTTCGAATGCCCAGATAGGGATAGAGTGGAAATCGAGAGGTTATTTACACGTCCGTGTAATGAAAAAGGTAGCGGTTCCCCGTCGAAAGAAAGCAGCCAATGGCGTTAATTTCCCCCTCCCCTCGGCGTTGGAAACCGCAAGGGCGTGCGACCTCGGTGCCGCCAAATTATTCAGATCCCCGATGTGATTACGAAACAATCGAGCGCAAAACCGCCGTGCGAAACTTGTGAATTTCTTTTCGTCTGCCCTGCCATAACCGGGCTTTCTTTCTGAAGGGGGTAAGTTTCCAATTTCGAAGTGGTGAAATGGTAAAAATATTGCTTCTCCTTTTCACTTTTTGGATGTTAAGTTCGATTGCAGGGCGAAGCAAGTAATTTGGAAATTCAAGACGATTGGATGGATCAGAAGGGTTGGTTGGATAGTTGGTTAGGAGCGTGAGAGGGGAGTCAATAGTTTCGCGTTTACAGGGAACAATGGAAGGGGAGAAGGTTCTCATAGCTCGGTGCCACGGCCAGGGCAATTAGCATCTAATATACATCTTGAACTTCGTTAGTTACGCGTTTCTTTCAACTTCTTATGATCGTGAACCTCTTTTTCAACCATCGAGTTTAGTATTTCTTTTTTTTTTTTCATTTATACATAAATGAGAATAAGAGAATTCTTAGGATCATTTTTTTCAACTAATGAATTTAATATTTCTTTTTTTTTTTTTATAAATAAATAAATGAGAATAAGAGTATTCTTACGATCGTGAACCTCTTTTTCAACTATCGAGTTTAGTATTTTTTTTTTTTTTTATAAATGAGAATAAGATAATTATTATGATCGTGAACTTCTTTTTCAACCATCGAATTTAGTATTTTTTTTTTTTTATAAATAAATGAGAATAAGAGAATTCTTACGATCGTGAATCTTTTTTTCAACCATCGAGTTTAGTATTTCTTTTTTTTTTTTATAAATAAATGAGAATAAGAGAAGTCTTACGATCCTCTTTTTCAACCATCGAATTTAATATTTTTTTTTTTTATAAATAAATGAGAATAAGAGAAGTCTTACTCTTTTTCAACCATCGAATTTAATATTTTTTTTTTTTTTTTATAAATGAGAATAAGAGAATTCTTACGATCGTGAATCTCTTTTTCAACCATCGAGTTTAGTATTTCTTTTTTTTCTATAAATAAATGAGAATAAGAGAATTAATCGTGCGCAAAAGTCTCTTCTTTTATATCGTATTACGCAATAAAATGATAGAAATTTTGAATAACAATTTCTAAGAATTTATTCAATCGTTCAATCGATGGATAAAACTTTGTACCTTTTCTTCGTATTTTAATAAACACATATCTTAAAAGAATTACACGTACAATCCAAAAGGAGAAATTCGAAAGAACGAGTATCAGGGAAAGAGAAATTTTCGCAGAAATAAATTAATTTCGTAAAACACTTTGAGAACAGAAAAATCGCTGGATAAAACTTTTTAATATAATAAACACATATTTCAAAAGAATTACACATATAATCCAAAAGGAGAAATTCGAAAGAACGAGTTTCGAAGAAATAATTCATAAATTAATTTCAATAAAACACTTTTGAGAACAGAAAAATCGACGACAAGAAATATTGGTCGAAGTTAACAAAAAAGGAATAACAATCGACATCCTCTCTCTGCTATATAAACAGCGATGGATTTCTCGATCCCATGATAACGACAAGATTATGTGAAAGAAAAAAAGAAAGAAAGAAAGAAAAAGCTCATCACGCACACGAGGGCGAAGAGGAAAGTACCGTAACCTCGAAGAGTTTGGTCGCGCGCGTGGCTCCTATCCGCTTATTATCCTCTCCTCGTCTCAGCTCGGGCCCTCTGTTCCCTCAATTAATAAAAGTACTGCAAAAAACGGGACCGTGGTTGCAATTAAACCGCGATACGGAACACGGTGTTCCGCAGGTACGATCTCGACTCGAGAGAGAGAGAGAGAGAGAAAAGGGAAACGACAGAGAGGAAAAAAGAGAATCCTGGTGATGGACACTGGTCATGCCAATTTAACTTGTCGAGGGAAGAGGAAGAAAGAGACAATTGGAAATTGATATATCGATACTCGTTTATTTTTNGAAACGACAGAGAGGAAAAAAGAGAATCCTGGTGATGGACACTGGTCATGCCAATTTAACTTGTCGAGGGAAGAGGAAGAAAGAGACAGTTGGAAATTGATATATCGATACTCGTTTATTTTTTATCGATATTGAAGGGGAAATTTTTTCTTTTCCTTCGATATTTAGATTTAGGTAATTGGTTAAGACTCTCGTATTTTTAATCTTTAAAAATCTTTTAACAGATAATCTAAAGAAATATCTCGTATAATCTTTCTCTTATTGTGATAATAATCCATCCAAACGATTCACAAAACGACACAAAGTTTAGTATTTCGAGTTTAGTATTTCTTTTTTTTTTTTTTTATTTATAAATAAATGAGAATAAGAGAATTCTTACGATCCTCTTTTTCAACCATCGAATTTAGTATTTCTTTTTTTTTTAAAAAACCTGTATTATTAATGATAAATGATATTTAATAATAACTGAACTGAATTTCTTCTTCTGATAAACAAACTAAACTTGCACTTAAACAAATTTCTTCGTATTTTAATAAACACATATTTTAAAAGAATTACAATTATATATAATTCAAAAGGAGAAGTTCGAAAGAATAAGGGAAGAGAAATTTTCGCAGAAATAATTCATAAAATACTTTGAAAAAAAACGACAAGAAATATCGGTCCAAGTTAACAAATATTTAGATCGAATCTAAATCGAAATCGATCAGACCAAAACAGAAAATACTTTGTATCTCGAGATACAAGGAGAGATACACTGACTTGCTGACTCGAACTTTTACGAGAGACGTTGGAGGCAGCGGAAGAGGAAGAAGGAAGAGCCGGAGGGCGAAAGGAAAAAGCGTGTAAACGGGACCGGATGGCGGGACGACTTTTTGAGCGGATAAATACTCGCGTGACAACGACGGTCTACCGTATTTTTTTTTTTTTTTTTTTTTTGAATAATAACGCGAAATAAAAATCCTCGGCGGATCCTCGAGAGGATTCGTTCCTCCACCGAGGAGAACAAGGATTTCTTTTATTGTTATCGTTGAACACGGAGGATTATATTTTGAGAGGATTATATTTGAGATTCGTTGTGGCGAAAAATTAAATATCGTCGAATTTCTTTTAAGGGAAATATTGTAATTGTTGATTTCAATCGATCAAATTCCAAAAGTTTTTTAATTTGGAGAACGGCGAGGGAGGGAATTTAATGAATGAACGATTGCTAGCTTGTAAAATTATAAAGTTTCTTGTTACATTTATTTCACGTTTATTTTCTTAACGTGGATGTAAATAAATCTCTAGATAAGTTGTTTCGATTAAAAGATCACAATTTACTTTTATCTAAATTTAAATCACCTGTCATCTTTATCCCAAAAATTAAACGTTACTTTCCATACGATATTTATTTAAATATAATTTAAAATTTATTTTTCATATATATATATTATTTTAAATTATATTTTTATATTTATTATTATATTTTTATTATTATATTTATTGTTATTGTATTTATTGTTATTGTATTTATTGTTATTGTATTATTATATTACATATTTATTGTATTATTATATTTATTGTTTTATTATTATATTATATTATTACTATTATATATTATTTATTATATTCTATTTATTATTATTATATTTATATATATATATTCATAACTTTTATTCATTAATTTATGACACTAGAATATCACGAAAGAGTTGATAAATAAAATCCTCTGCTCTGTCACGTTATACTTCTAATACATATTTATTATTGTATGTATTCAATGGAAAAATTACATCATGCTCCAACAAAACAGAAACCTTTATCTAAATTAAATATAGTCGTCGCTAGATCGACGGCCATTGTGAAGAATCTCCATAAGAATCTCCACGAAAAAACGTGCTTCCCATTACCGATCTTTTACACACTGTGATCGATCGAGGTTCGCGCTCGATTCTATGGAAACATGTTCCACGTATTCGCGATATTACACGCTCCTCGCGTCGCATAAATAAGCAACAACTTATTTTTAAATCTAATTCAAAATTTGCAGTTAAACCAGTAAATAATATTGTTATTCTTGAAATTAATAAAATAATTCTTTCAAATATTCATAATTTAATAAAACTGTATAACGAGTTAATAAATAAATTCCAGCTGTTAACTAAAGTTGATGAAAGAAGAGATTAGTGTTGGAGTTATTATTGCTATAGGCAATCAAGTTGAGAAAGAAATTTGAGCACTTTTTGTAAAGGCTATTAATAATAAGAAAATTATTATATATTCATTTATTCTATATAATATTAAATTTCATCTCCCAAAACAAGCTACAAAACATATTATTAATAATATTAATAATATTATTAATAATATTGTTTAAATTAAATTATTAATAATATTATTAATAATAATCCTGAATCACCAACACGATTTAAAATAATAGTTACTATTCCTCAAAAGATTTTATTTTTCAATCGTATATAAATCGACTCCATACATTGGAAATGTGAAGTAAGATGCGCGATTATTCCTCGCGTGTTCCTTGAGAGAGAGAGAAGGGCTTTGTTATTCCATCGATACGAACAGGAAAAATTCGATTGACGGAGAATGGGAGGGGAGGAAGTCATTTGTTAATTCCTTGTACTCGAGTCTCATTCGGATTAGTCGAGTTGTAATTGGAATTAATATCTTTCGAAATTTAAATTTATCTTTTATAATTTGTTTATTAATAAGACATACTTAAAGATTTTTGCAATGAATTAAAAACGAGTATCGTTTAAATATCGTGGTATTTTTCAAAATTTTAATTTATATACTAATTTTTGTTTATTTAATTACGCGAATTTTTCAAGTAAATAATAATTCTTGCAAAATATATGTACTTAAAGATATTAGAGATTTGTAATAAAGGAAAATGATACAAATTTTCTGAACAATTAAATCAAATTTTTGTGGATCAAGAGTTTCAAAAAACGTGCACTCTTAATATAATATTTCAAAATTGGGGAAAAAAGGAAAGGATTTGGACGAAAAATATTTACTTTCTAAATTTTAATTCAATGAATGAATAATTTAAAACTATAGCCAATGTAAATGCATAATAAACATATTTTCTATTTCTATAATAATCTAAACTCTCCATACATTGAGAATCCCTGCCTCGTTGCAATAATCTAAAGTCTAACATCATTATTAGATAAAGACGTTTCATGCGTTTATGAAAAATTTAAACGTACAAAAAACCTCGTGTTACGCATCGACGTTCAAAAAAAAAAAGAAACAAACATATCTCAATCCAAGCTTCGATCACGTAAAAAAAAAAAAAAAAATATTACTTTGCGCAACAACAACCATAATAGAAAAACACATCCGGATACATCCTTGATCCACCCAATTATTATTATATCCTGTCAGAAAGAAAACAAAAAATTCACAACTTCTTATATCGCATCCTCTCAATTAACACATTAAAATTAATCTCTATTCATACTCTTACTTACTTATCCACTGTTAAAAAGGAAATTCTATATCTACACCATAAATAATACCAAAAAAAAAAAACCATCCAGAGACACGTTCTACACACACACACACACACACACACACACAATAAAAGCCACGCTACCGTTACACTCCTCCGTGGACTTCCTCCTCGAAGGAAAAATAATCCTCGTTCTACGACCGATAACAAATCGTCGAATCAGGTTATTTCATCGTCCTTCCGGCTGCGTAATGATTCGTCGACCGCGGTTACAGAGGGAGGGAGGGAGGACGAGAGCGGACAGAGTAATACACAAGGCGGAAAAAATAGTCGAGGGGAGGGGAGGGGTGGGCCCCTCCCCTCCTCCCCCGACAACGTGGACCGATACACCGCGTCGAGCGTGACACAAGGCTTGGACCGGATTCCAATCCTTGCGCGATTTTCTTTCGCGCTTCTTACGGCGACCGTTCGTGCGTGAACAGAGGCTCGATAATATGTAAGAGGATCGGCTGTTTTATTATTGCCGAGGATGCGAGCGAAAATGCGCTCGTGCAAAGTTGGGCGAGGAGAGGGGGGGGGGGTGGAGGGTGTTATATTATAGAGGGAAGAGATGTACGAGGATAGAGTTATTTTCGTTCGTCGAAAATACGAATTAAATTTATATGATAATTTAACGATATATTATAATTATAATTAATTAAATTTATTTTATAATATATATTATATATTTATTTTATTTTATATTTTATTTAAATTTATTTTATAAAATTTATTATATATATATATATATTATATTTAACGATTATTATTAAACGATATTAAATATCGTTTTGAAAATGATTTTTCTTCTCGAAACAAGTATTCGATGAAAATAATTCGATTAAAATGATCTTAAAGTTAACGTTAACGTCGGGATTAATTCTGATATATTAATTCTTGGTTAGCGTTCCAACTGTGGGGAAGAATTGTTGAGAACGGGTCTCATAACGAGGCGTACAACTATTATGAAAAACGCGGGACGATGTAGAGGAAGTCGAAGGCGACTTCTCGTAACGTGTTTCCCCTCTTCGAAGTGTCTTAGATGCGAATAGCGCCAGCCTATTAAGCTAACCGTACTTCACGACTGGTTGCGAAGTGTGCTTTCTTTGGCAATTTGAGATATTTCTCTGTCGCTTTTTCTCTAAACTATATAGGGTGGCCATTTAACTATCGAGAGAGGCATCATCCGTCACGAGATCGGATAAAAAGAATCGAAAGAAATCAGTGGAAGGAATTTATATTTTCGAAATGCTTCCTTTTGCATTCCTCCTTTCCTCTAATCTTCTCCGCCAATTTGTGCCCTCGCATCCTCATCTTTGTACGTATGAGATAAAAATAGAAGAAGGAAAATAAAAGTAGAGACATGACGGAATTATCAAAGTGTCAGTACAAATTTTATTGAAATTTTTCAGTACAAAAATTGATATTCTTTCAATTGAATAATTTCTTTTTGAGACATTGAAAATAAAAATTCTCCGTGTCTTATCATCAATTTGTGCCCTCATCTTTGTGTGAGATAAAAATCTCTTTTTGTAAGATAAAAATAGAAGAAGGAAAATAAAAGAGAGACATGACGGAATTATCAAAGTGTCAGTACAGATATTGAAATTTTTCAGTACAAAAATTGATATTCTTTCAATTGAATTCTTTTTGAGACATTGAAAATAAAAATTCTCCGTGTTTCGTCTTCAATCATCAATTTGTGCCCTCATCTTTGTGACATAAAAATAGAAGAAGGAAAATAAAAGTAGAGACATGACGGAATTATCAAAGAGAATTATCATCTACAAAATTATCATCTACAGATTTTATCGAAATTTTTGAGTGAGAAAAAAAATAACATCGCTTTACAAAAATTAATATTCTTTCAATTGAAACGAATAATTTCTTTTTGAGACATTGAAAATAAAAATTCTCGTCTTATCATCAAAATTTTTGAAACGAATGAAAAGTATATATATATATAAGAATATAAATAATGATTTCAATTTTACATCATACTCGTTCACCAAACCAAACTCGTAAACCAAAAAACAAATACTTCAAATCGTCCAAATACTTCAATATCTTTATAATCCTTAACAAATATTATTACAAACCTTCGAACTTCTTCATTAACGGGCAACAAATGACATAAGAGGCAAGCACGAACAGAAGAAAGGAGCGATCGAACAGAGGAGGAAGAGATTTCGCGTTACTCTCCTTCTTTTCGAAGAAGACCGTGTGTATGCGCGTGTGGGGGGAGACCAGTTTGCCGTCGAGTGTTTCCATAACCCCAAGGTCCTTGCTCCTGTCGAACGACCTTGGGCGACCTTGAACAGGCTGACGAGCGACGGCGAGTCGGCGAACGCGCGTCCCTCGATTCCTCCACATTCGAGTGTATCCCGTGATCGGGAATTATCTCGAGGTATATCGAACCTGTGATGAGAAAATATAGAAATTATTTAGTTTCGATGAACAATGAAATCCTCCGTTCCTGGAACAGGAGGAATTATCGGGCGGGAAGAAAGAAAGATAGATCGAATCGATATTCTTCTTCTCGAGGCGAGAAGAAGTCTTTCAGTTTGTTTTTTTTAATTTACGTTTTCACGTGTTCAAGCGTGAGAACAAGCGTGTACAAGAAAATCGATCGTCACGGAAGTTAAACAGTATCGACGATCGAGAAACGGATGTTGCATTCTCCGCTCATCTCGAGAATAATCGTGTACGATGTAATCCTTGAATTGATAAATTAAATTGTTAAATTAACCCTTTAATATCAATTATATCAATAATATAATTAAGAATGTTAATTTTTGTTCGATATCGAATAGGCTGAAATAGAAATAAAATAGATACAATATAAAAAATCTTTTCAATATAAAAAATCAATATACTTATTTTTCTCTATTATCGTTGATTATAAAATATATGCATATTTTTGTACAAGATAAAAGTTTAGTTTCATTTTCGCTGCTCAAAATATATTTTTCGTGAACTTTGCCTGATAATAATAATTTTCTGTAATAACAGCTCGTACGTTTTTACGTTTTATTATTTTACGTTTTATACTTTCTTTGGATACTTTTTCTAATTTATAAAATAATTAGAATTGTATTATCTATGTATTATGATTCGATTTTAAAATATTTTCTTTGGAAATCGGTTGTGTTAAAAGTATCCTAACGGATACTTTTCCAAGAAGCGTAATAATTTTTTTAAAAAAAAGAAAAGAAATTTCTTCTGGTATAAAAAACAGATATCGTTGCTACGCGTGTTCGACGATTTTTTTTTTTTTTATTCGATTGAGATAACAAGAATAATTGTATTAATAGAAACACAGTGAAAATTTATAAATTAAAAAAAAAAAAGTGTAGGAAAATAAATTAGATGAGAGATTCATGAATATTGCATTATATATAAAAATAGCTATTCAAAGAGTAATAAAATATGTACATTGAAACAAGTAAAAGGAATATTTCATATACGAATGCACATGTCCTATATATTACGTATAATAATTCATTCGAGTTGCAAACGATCGAGAAGAAATTATTAATTCGATTCGAGTTTTCATTTCTGAAATTCATTTGGTTCAATTAAATATTTTTTTCATTCATTCTGCACAACTTGGGAGTTGAGGTTTAAGATTTATTATTAGATCACTTTTTGATGATTAAACGAAAATAGAGAAATGTGTAGCCAGGTAGATATTAACTTAAACGTTATACATCGGGATTATAAGGAAGTTTCCACTTAAATTCAACTTCACTTGTATTTATTACACGTCTAATCTTCGAAAAAGATTATGTATCGCGGATGGTAATATACGATATAGGCGTATAAATTGTATTCATAATAAAGGAAACTGTTAACAGGAAGGAAGAGTTATTAGCGTTCTAAATTGAGGGATAAGGAAGATACGTGTTCTCACTTTCATAATTTTTTTTTTCCTTGGAAAAATTAAAAAATACCATAAATATTGTTCACATTAATTCCTTAAAAATCGAATTTCTTCTCGCTCGATAAATACGATTAAAATTATTTCAATCTTTCTAATTAAAAGCATACACTTCACCTATTAAGTGATACAATTAAATTCGTTGCAACTTTTCTTTAAACCTCGCAATAAAATGATAATTTTTCTCCAAACAATCTTTAATCCAATGCTCCAAAACAAAATATTCATATAAAATAATAGTTCGAGAAAATATAAATATCTCCAAATTCCTCCTCTCCACTTCAACAAACATTTACAAATCTCTTCCCCGATTCTCTAAACTAATTCTCTCCAAAACCTGGCATACTTCAAAAAAAAAAAAAAAGGAAAAGAAAATTGTTTGTCTTGAAATGAAATTAGTCAAATAAAGGGATGGAAGAGGCTCGAATTAACCGCGCCAAGAAGAGATACTAGAGATCAAGATGATCCCCCCTCCCCATAGAAAAGACGGAGGAAGATAAATTGAAGGTTGGGACGAGCGGTATCCCCGGCAAAAAAAAACGAAAAAAAGGAAAAAACTCCTTCTTTATTCAAACGGGCCATCTACGAGAGAGAGAGAGAGAGAGAGAGAACTTGGACTCCAAAAGCGCACGCGGTCCTCGTTACGTTGAACTACGTTGTAGTCATTATGTGTTCCGTTATCGGTTGAAAGTGGCGAGGAAAATTGCCGGCTTTCACGAAGCTTTGTGCCGCGTCCCTCTTACGGGGGTCCCTCTAATCGTTCACGAATCGTGTGTGTGCACAAAATCTTCCGAACGTGACGGTTGTTTCGAAAGAGAACTACGCGTCGTGATATATATTTTTGTGGAAGAATATACGCATACGTTCATAAATATTATCTTGTGTAATTCATCTTGCGTAATTTCCTCGAAATTTCGCCTCGAAAAGAAAAAAGATGTTTCTGTTTCGAGTGAGTGATAAAAAATTTTAAAAAATCATCGAAAGATAAAAAGGCGGAAGGTGTCTTTTTCTCGAATCGAGAGAGAGTCTTTGATCGTGTTAATATCGATAGATAAGGGTTTGGAAACGAGGAATAACGAGAAAAAAAAAACTTGGGGATGGGGAAAATGAATAAAATTGTGCTTCGTGCTGTGGATGAACATTCGCTGGGTAAATTGTAGCCACCTAGATGATGCTTGGTATTCTCGCGGAAGTTGTGCGTTGGCGGTTTCTATAGAATTATCGTGCCTTATACGTAGGAAAGGAAGGAAATGTAATGAAGTAGGAGTAAAATTCCTATTTTTTTTTTTTCTATTCGCGTGACTTTTATAATGGGGAAATAAAAGTTTAATTTTAAAAAATTAAAATTTAAAGAACGAGGAAATTATGAATTTAAAGATTGTTATTTTTTCGACGCGTGAAAATATAAAATTAGGAGGAAATTATTTTATAATATCACGAAAGATATTTTCTTTCTCTCCTTTTCTTTGACAGTATACAGATAACGCGAAATATTAAAAGCAAGTTTTTCATTAGAAAATAATCGTAATCAATTTTAGTTTTTCATTCTAATGGTGTATCGTGATCGATTCTTTCAATTATCGTTTTTCATCTCGTTCATTTCACTTCGAACAATATTTCCATTTCCACTCGTCGTTTTCCATCATCCTTCCTTAATAAAAACCGTTAATTGATTTATTTTCTATTCAATCGATTCGTTGGATAGCGACGATTAATCTCTCCGCTCGGATAAAAAAAATCGTTGGTCATCGATCGATCAAAGTCTCACGCAATTCCTGATTTTTATCTCGATTGAAAATCATTCGTCGATCGATAAGTGCCATTTATGATTTCCATCTCTCCATTCCTTGAAAATTAATCCCCATTATTCGACGAAAAATATCGCTGAAAGAAATAAAATTGCCAAGCATACTCGAATTGGACAAACTACTTTAAAGAAAATTAAATAAATAATTTAAATTATAGTTAATTTACATTTTTTTAAATTTTAAATCAAATGGAATTCAAATATATTTGATATTCTTGTAAAAAGGATAAACCAAAATTACAAATTTTATTTTCATAAATAATATATTTTAAAAAAGAAATTATTGTTGATACTAAACGTATAGATCCTACAATTGCATAATTCAATCTCTAAGATAAATTCTTAAACTCTAAAATCAATAATATAAATAAAATTCTATAATCCAACGAGTAAATTAAATTAAATTAATTCATGGATATATAAAAATTCATATTCAACTATGAATATATAATGCTGATAAAAAAATACCAATCTTTAGATAACAATGCACACGAATAATACTTAAGGAGAACATAATTTTTCAAATTTCGGAAATCTTGATTCTCCTGAAGCCCGATTCAAGAGTCTAACTGCGCAACATCCGCGAACCGTGTCGTCCCGCTTGCGACACGCCTGACGTGTGGACCAAGCCGCGGTGACACCCGAGACTCGAGCTGTCGCTTCCTCCTCCTTCCGCAGTTTCCTCATTCCATTCCAACACGAGCTCGACCTCCTCTCTCCTCCTCCTCCCCTCGTACGCGCTATCCGCCATCCTTTTTTCTTCTTCCCCCTCTCTTTTTCCCCTCCATCCGTTTTTCTATCCGTCCGCAACGTTTCCACAACGTTTCCGCCTCTGCGGGACGAACAGAAACGATGCGGTTAACACGGCTCCGTTGAAAATTTCTCTCCTCGCTTCTTCGTGAAAATTCGAACACTCGTTTCTCCCTTTTGCAAGCAAATCGATTCGAAATATTAATTGTTTAAATAAATACTTATATAACAAGTATAATAATATAGTATATAATAATATACTTATATAATAAAAATTTATATATATAATATATATATAATATTTATATTATATATATAATAAAAATTTTTAATTGAAAAACAAATGAAGAGAGTTTGTAAGAACAATGAATGATTCGAATGACTCTTCCAAGTTGAGAGAAGTTGAGCACAAGAGGCGAGTTGCACAAGTGGAACGTGAAAACTTCTACCAAGAATCCGATGGACGAAGTTATATATAACGGACAAGGTTGCTTGCGGATGGTTTGACGCGGGCTCTCGCGTTTGAATAATCCCGAGGCGGGCAGATACGAATCGGTTTCTTTCCACGATCGAGGATTAAGAGGCACGGTATCTCGTCGAGATACCGTTCGCCCGATGCCTCTCGTTTTTCTTCTGCCACTCCCCTGTTTTTCTCTCCACCTTCGTCCCGCGGCTGGACGGTTACGAACGCTGGAAGAAACGCTAAATTTCGATCGAGCTAATAATCGAGCTATTCCTATTAATTGTAACAATTGAATAAAAGTTTTCGTTGAACAGATTCAATCCTTTCGTGTTATCAGATGTTTCTAATATTAGAGAAAAGATCTCGATGTTCAATCCAATTTCGTTGGAATTGGAAAGTATTACGTCGATTTGAATAATTTATACAAGATGTGCACACTTTGAAAAATCCTCGTTTGAAATCTCGTATTTCTAGATTGATACTCCGACGTGGTAGAATTCTTGCGAGTCGATGTCGAGACAGAGATAATTTTCTGTTCGTTGTGGAAACGTAGGTTTAACAACGTGAAAAAGAGGAAGAAGAAGAAGAAGAAGAAGAAAAAGAAGTTTGACGAACGATAGAGAGTAGCAAGATACGGTTCGTATTCGACGTTTCTCTTATCGTCTCTCTCCGTTTCCTGATCTGGAAAACGAAGAAGTCTTCTTCGATTCAGTAGAGAAAAAGAATAAAAAAAGGGAGGGGGGGGGTGAAATAATGGGCGGATTGTCAAATAATATTTCACAGCCGAGCGAATCGTTCAAGCGACTCATTAAACGCTGGCGAATAAAAGTAACAGCGTGACCGTGCTCGTAAAAACGAAGATAAAGAGGGGAGGAGGGGAAGGCCATTTTCGATTCACTACGCGAACAAATGGCCGCACGCAACGAGTTTCGTTTCTACGTTTACTTTTATTTTTATTTTTACTTTTATTTTTTTGCCTTTCCTCCAACGTTAGAAACGATGATGTTCCGATGATGCGTCTGGCTCGGCCATTTTACTTTTTTCCCGCGCGCGATTTGAATGTTACTCGTTCGCGCGAGGAGAAAGGACAGCGGTTTCAAAAAGGTTTATAGGCTCGCTTATCTTTCACCTGGCGAGCTAGTTAACTCTTTGATGTATATATGGCCGTACGTTGACAATGTGTAATGTTGTAAAGAGACTCGTAACGTTTGGGAATATATTGCGGCGACGGTGATGCTTTTTTGACGTTGCAAGGCGTATATTTTGCTCGTTGCGAGTTGAAATTTTAATAAGGATGAATTGAAATTGAATTTTTTAAGCTGAAGATTTAATAATACGTTGTACGTGTTATATTAACATGATTGGATATTTTATTCGAAATGAAAATGTTTACAGGTAAATTTTAAAAATTTGTTTATCGAACATTTTTAGAAAGTTTTGAAATAAATACGAAGAAATTTTCAAAAGTATCTTTATATTTTTCTTATAATAAAATTAAACGTTAAAATGATCGATCTTTCAAATTTTTATTATTAATTAAATGATATACCTGTTTCGGAAACTGATTGTACACGATGAAAAAAAATCGATATAAATGAATCATGTTTGGCATCTATAGAAAATAATACTGACTTTTGATTGTATATTCTCTTATAAACTTTTCTGCTGCAAACCAATGGACGTTCATCTTTCTAAACAATCGCTTCTCATCTACAGAATAAAATCTATGAAAAGGAACCTCGATAAAAGAGCTATTCGACTTTGAAGCAATCTGTTGTCCAATTTGAATTAATCATTTTTCACTGATACCAGCCGCAATTCGACGAAAACAGAGGAATTTTATCCATTTTCCAACCCATTTGCAAACGTTTCTATAACAAAAATCCTAATTCATTTAGCAAAGAATTTGAATATTATTGAACAAGAGATGTGTCTCTCTGCACAAATTGAAAGAAATCGAATCAACCCTCACTTCTAATACACCCTTGAATCCTTAACATTTATACATTGCTCGTGCAATATTCAGAATTTCCATTTCAATCTCGAAAACTTGGAATCGTTTCATACACGCAACTCTGAAAACCTCTTCTTTCAAGATTTTTAACACATCTTCTAATTCGAAATTTCCATTTTAATCTCGAAATGGAATCGTTTCACACATCTTATAATCCCTTTGAAAATTTCTTTTTTCAAGATTTTTAACACATCTTTTAATTCGAAATTTCCATTTTAATCTCGAAAACTTGGAATCGTTTTGTATACGTAACTTTGAAAATCTTTTCTTTTAAAATTTTTAACACATCTTCTAATTCGAAATTTCCATTTCAATCTCGAAAATTTGGAATCGTTTCACACATATCTTATAATCCCTTTGAAATTTTCTTTTTTCAAGATTTTTAACACATCTTCTAATTACATTCTAAATTTCCATTTCAATCTCGAAAACTTGGAATCGTTTCATACATGCAACTCTTTTCTTTCAACATTTTTAACATTTTTAACTTCTAATTCGAAATTTTTATTTCAATCTCGAAAACTTGGAATCGTTTCACACATATCTTATAATCCCTTTGAAATTTTCTTTTTTCAAGATTTTTAACACATCTTCTAATTACATTCTAAATTTCCATTTTAATCTCGAAAACTTGGAATCGTTTCATACATGCAACTTTTTTCTTTCAACATTTTTAACATTTTTAACTTCTAATTCGAAATTTCCATTTCAATTTCGAAAATTTCGAATCGTTTCATACACGCAACTCTGAAAACCTTTTCTTTCAACATTTTTAACATTTTTTAACTTCTAATTCGAAATTTCCATTTCAATTTCGAAAATTTCGAATCGTTTCATACACACAATTCTGAAAATCTCTTCTTTCAACATTTTTAACACATCTTCTAATACGAAATTTCCATTTCAAATCTCGAAAATTTTGTTTCATCTTCTATCTATACCAAAGAGAATAATCCAAAGACAGAGTCACTGTCGCACAATTTCTGCAAATATCTCTATCAAAGGAAAAAAGCGTCTGTTCGAATTTCACGGAAGATTCTTTCGAGGGCGAGACGAAATCGATTGGGGCGCGTGTTACGCATTTCCCTCTTTCCCATGGGGGAAGAATTGGTAAGAATTCAAACGACATTGTCCCTCCAACTCCTATTATTGGCCGCATATGCTATAATCTCTCGAATCGAGAGATGTGGCTGCATCACGCGCCACCAATCAACCATGCCACATTTCTTTTTTCCCTCCGCCATATACATTTTTCTCCTTTTTCATTGTCCGTTCCGCTTTGTTCGCGCCATTTCGAGAACATCAGAAGCTCAATTTTCTTCTGAAACTTTTATTACTTCGTTTATTTCTCGATTGGATTAAGGAAACATTCATAAATGTTTAAAATTGAAAAGAGTAATTAATCGATTTTATTTTTATTTAGACGGTGTGGTTCGTCATTTAATGGATCTTTCTTAATTTTCTGATGTTATTAACGATAAAGATTACGATTACTTTCGTAATAAAACGTGTTTTTTGAAAAGTGTTATTCAAAAATTATGGACATTAAAATTGGAAAGATTTGGCAGAAGCTTAACTTGTGCTACGACAGAAGATTATTATGCATAGATGTATAATTGCAATTGAAGAGGTGCATTAAGGCTTTCGATTCAATTAATCCTTCAACTTGTCGAGGCATTCAAGACAGAACTATCAAGATAGAATTGAACAATAATCGAAACTCCGTCGAGAATAATTCAAACTTGCACAATTATACCACGAATAAAGAAGAAAATTTAAATTAATTCGATCGATAAAAAAGCAACAAAGTAATTGAAACCGAATATTATATTTTAAAATTATTTAATCGTCGAGAATATTCAAAGCGTCGAAAATATTCGTTCATCGAGGATAAAGACAAACCAAAACAGAGAGTAAAAACTAACAACACAGATTCCATAAACACGTTCAACGTGAATGTAATCATCGAGGAGAGAAGGAAACACGAGACGCTAATCCAATCGCGAAAACAAAACAATGACTCATTCGGAAACGAGAGACGTATTTCGAGCAGAGTTCAGTCGGTCGCTTGCCTGTTCGACGACACGTTCCGTTCTCTTGCAAAATCTCGAATCGATATCGGATATCGCGTGATCGCTCGGTGATTTTCGTGATAATATAATAAATAATCGCGAAACAAATGGCGAAAGCGA